>NW_005353967.1:4022814-4025454 GCF_000412655.1 Myotis brandtii | reverse complement strand
GCTGCCTCCTGCACACCCCCTATTGGGGATGTGCCCGCAACCAAGGTACATGCCCTTGACCAGAATCGAACCTGGGACCCTTCAGTCCGCAGGCCGACGCTCTATCCACTGAGCCAAACCAGTTAGGGCATACACACTCACTCTTGGGAAAGCTCATAAGAGACCTACATAAAATGGGGTGATCAAAGAGTTATAACCTCAAGAGAGGATTAACAAATATAAAGCCAGAACATAAAGAGGAATGTAGAAGAAACTTGAATATTTCAACTTTGGCCAAGGGTGCAAGAAGAACAAAACTTATCTAAGGATTTGTATCTCATGCTTTCCCACACATGGAAATTTAGACTGCTGGCAATGTCCAAATTTCCTCAGGCAGAGAATTAATCCTAAATGGTTTTAAGCTAATAGGGCTCTGAGATTACACATAGTAGCACATGCTAACCTCTTCAGAAGACTCTGATCTCCATCCAGGCTGACAGTGATTACAGGATGCCTTTAACAGAAAGATGCATGTCAATTTATATCAATTTCAGAGATAATATAAGGCAAACATAATTAATTACCTTAGTACCCATATTTGTAGATATATTGTCATATACAGAGTTGTGGATCTATATTCAAATTTTTTCTCTTTTATTTGATACAACTGAATATGAGACTTATATGGACTAGCCATGTTTATTTAGATGATGTAAATACATGGTAAGACTTTGATAAATTTTTATTGAAGTTCTGGCCGGGTGGCTCAGTTGAGTGGAACTTTTTCCTATATACCAAAAGGTTAGGGTTCAATTCCTAGTCAGGACACATACCTAGGTTGTAGGTTTGATGGTTTGATTCCCAGTCAGGGTGCATACAGACAGGAGCAACCAATTGATATTTCTCTCTTACTTTAATCTCTCTCTCTCTCTCCCCTCTTCCTCTTCTCTACAAAGATGAATAAAAACATATCCTCAAATGAGGATTAAAAACTATACACATAGTAAGAAATATGCTATAACTCTTTTCTACTTCAGCTGTAGATTTCCCTTCATACCATCATTCATGTATGTGAAAGAGTCTGTAGACATGACCCTGTTCATGTGTGTGGATTTTTATAGCTGATAGTTAAGTCTCCAACATCATCTTACATGGGATAGCTTCACGTTGTGCTGGCCAAATAAGATAATTTTGATTAATTTAAAAAGCATACGAGGATTGATGTATATTGTCTTTATCTATAAGAATGGGTCTCTTTTTTAGGATGTGTTTGAGGGTTTTTAAATCAGATTTTGGGATGGGTATTAATAAGCTACCCAAATTCCTTTGATAGAGCTATTAGAAGGCAGGGGTGGGTGGGTAGGGAGAGATTAACCAAAGAATTATATGCATACATGAATAATCCATGGACATAGACAATGATGTGGTGAAGGCCTAAGGTGTGGGGCAGGTGCAGGGTAGAGGGGTCAATGGGAAAAAAAAGAAGGAAATATGTAATATTTTCAACAATAAAGATAAATTTTAAGAAATTCCTCACTTCTGCAAGTCTGTTTTAGAGGCAAAGTTTTAGTGACAATGACAATCACTTTTAAGTGTAAAATTAACTTTTGGACCCACAGCAAGGAAGATTTAGAGTTAATTACATAACTAAGCACCACCAACGCTTCCAAGGGGCTGGTCAGTGCAGTTGCCTTTGCAGAAATTCACGTCACCTAACCTTGTGCTCTAGGTCCTGTAACCAGAGAGTACAGGTAATCCTACACAATTTGAGAATTGAGGAGAAAACGTATCAGTATGCCATTTATTCAGCAGATATTTATGGAGCTTGTCCTGTGTGCCAGGTTCTATTCTAAGTGTTGGGGGAAGTGTGTATGGGGGTGGGGGTGGGTACAGGTCTTCTCTTACAGATACCACATGCTGGTAAGTCCATGTTACTCTTGCAGGGATGTAATGCCTCCATGACGTTAGACCTACAGCGGCTCCTTGGCAATGAGCAATCACTAGTACTATTGTGATAAGAACCCATAGAGTTCTCAACCACTGCGTTGATAACCTGAGAATATTTCTGAAAGTGGAACATTTCAAAGAGGCAGCACTGAGACACTTGGAAAAAAACATTTATGATGTCAGGGAACAGAAACACTCTTTAGACTACTATTACACTATATTCCGAGGCTATGATGTGTTACTTAATGTTTTACTTAACTCGTCTATGTATATTTACAAATTTTACTAGTGGTATCCTCTTGTTTTATCATTTCCTTTATTCTTGGTTTCCCCCCTATAACCGGCATTGAGTGTCTACTATGTACTAGGAGAGTGCTGAGTTAGGCCTATGTATTACTCAGGACCATGCTTCCTAGAAGCTCACAGTTCAGCAATATGACAGCGATGTGATGACATATTTAAAATACCCTGTGACCAGTTTTATTATTTAAGTATGCCGTAGGCCTGGGTGTTGGCAATAGTAGGTTGATGGTTATGTTTGCTTAGGGTCAGTGAAGAGGTGAGGGGTATTAGGAGAGAAAAGATTAGAATGTGAGCAATATCCTGAGAACAGAATGGAGGACATCCTGTTGAGTTGACTTTGCTCCTTTCAATGAAGTATTTTTCTTTCTTTCTTTCTTTCTTTCTTTCTTTCTTTCTTTCTTTCTTTCTTTC
>NW_005353967.1:3979656-4022491 GCF_000412655.1 Myotis brandtii | reverse complement strand
TCCTTCCTTCCTTCCTTCCTTCCTTCCTTCCA
The DNA here is from genome assembly GCF_000412655.1 of Myotis brandtii. Lineage (NCBI taxonomy): Eukaryota > Metazoa > Chordata > Mammalia > Chiroptera > Vespertilionidae > Myotis > Myotis brandtii. The sequence continues at coordinate 4,022,459 of NW_005353967.1, read as the reverse complement.
TTCTCCCTTTCTTTTTTTCTTTCTTTCTTAATAATCACCCAAGTATATTTTTTGCATTGATTTTTAGAGACAGTAGGAGGGAGGGAGGAAGGGAGCTAGAAAGAGAGGCAATTAGAAAGAGGGAGAGAGAGAAAGCGATATTTGTTGCATCCCACACCCGCTTGTACTGGGTCTGAGATCAAACCTACAATCCAGGTATATGCCCTCGACAGAGAATCCAACCTGAGACCCTTCAATGTGGGGCCAATGCTCTAAGCACTGAGTAACACTGGCCAGGGCAAAATAATCTATTTGTATTCTTTCCCCATTTAATGTTTCTAGCAGGGCTTGCAAGGACAGATCTCTGGGGTGGGTGAATAGTCACAAAAACACACACTGATACAATTCACTCTCATTGCTTTGACTGCACATCAATTCCAAAGAGCTTCAAAAATATGTGGAATTGGAGACATGTTTTCATGATGTTCTCTAAACAGAGCCCAGAGCTGAGGAACCACAACAGGTCAGGGGGAATCCAGACATTATTCAGTTCTCTTTTCTCATGCTGCACTCATTAATCTTTTGTCTATTATGCCCTATAAATATATTCTAGCCCCTAACAAAAAAGCACAGGCTTCCAACATTATAACTATTCAGCCTCACTAAAGTGATATGAATGGATAAATACTAGTATGTGAACTCTGTTTCCTGAACCCATCACCCTTTGGTTACTAGAAAGTTCTGAGTTCTTTACCTTTAAGATTTTGCCCTAGACCCCCCAAATCCTGCAGAACTTGACTCATGTTTATTTTTATGAACTCAAGTTGCATTCTTGAGGACCCAAATTAAGGTCTTTTCTTTTTGTTTTTCAAATAAAACAAATTGAAGGTAAAACTAACCACATGTCTCAGTTAAGTCAGGCTGCCTTGTAATTCTTAAAAAATAAAAATAAGTGAGTAAGTGTTTTTCAAAGTGATATTTTAACCTCCTGCCAACACTGCTGTAGTAAAATATGATTTTTTATTATTATTCAAATGTGAGTTTGGGGACATGATTGAGGTTTTCCTATAAATCAGTAAAAATGAGGAAACAACTTAAAAATGTTTGGGCAACCTCCAAATAGAGGGGGAAAAGTTTTTAAAGGTGAGTGAGTTAATGTAGCACATGTTATAATAAAAAGCCAACAAAAAGTAGCCCTTATAGTCCAATATTCTGGCACACAAACTCAGCCATTCTTCAGGGAGACTTTACTACCTTATTTCTAATAGAGAGCCCTAATTATAACACAAACAACATGAGAGAATGTTGAGAAGGTCTGAATAATTATCTAGTGCTATGGTCACAAGTAGGTGTACCAGAGCCTGTACCCCATCATTGGCTTTTTCCACCCCTTAAAAATTCTTTCGATTTACAATGTGTGACATTTAAAAAAAACACCACAAACTTGTCACTAAATATAAAAAGTGAGGGAGCAAAGTAGGACTTTCAACTTCATTGAAAGCAGTCCTTTTTCTTGAAGGTGGTAGTGTCTTTTGATTTTTTCCACAGCTTTCTTTAAGCATCACATTTTTAGTTGTCCTTTCATTTCCAAAGCCACCAAACAAAATGAAGATATGTTTAAATGGGTCATTTATAGTCCTTTGCTCTCATAATTGAATCTAACAGTGGGTTAGTTTCATCTGAAGTGTTTAAATTTCCATCAATATAAAGTAATACTTTCTAACTTTGCTGTTGTACCATTGGCTCAAAGTTCATGGTCAAAAAAAGACATTTTGTCAGCCACTAATGACATACACCACCACAAAGGAAGATTCATGTGAACTCTCATAAAATAGTCCCCAGTGGCTCCGGATTAACAGAACTGAGTGACTCGTGCTGAGATTTTGTGAGTGCAGCAGATAAATAGTCCTACTACTGAGGAATCAGGTCTGAGTGAAACTTAGGGTGAGTTCTATGCTTATTTTACCAAGTGCTACTCTGCCTACTAATAGAGCTCAGTGACTTCAGTCTTAGGGTTGAAGGGGAAAATTGATCAAACCAGGAATAAGTGATATTAACCTGGTCAATCCAGGTTCTTGAAAGGCCAGATACAAATTAGTACCATTTTCAAATTCTAAAGGTGTTTCTCCATTTCCACATACATTATCACCTACTGTGAAATCTAGGTCACTGCAGACCAAAGGAAAAGATTGGCCAGAGGATAGTTGAGACATAGAATTGCACATGGCAGGGAGCACTGGGGATCTCAGTGGGAGCCTGGCTCCCATGAACAGGGGCCGTGGAATTACTATCCTTCTTCCTAATGACTCTAAAACTTATGTGGGAGAAAAACTCCCCAGATGGAAGTGAAAATCACATGGCCAACACCCAAAGCTCTGATGCAAGCAAGTGGAGTCAAGACTGTAGTGTGAGTATTTGAAATGAGTGAGGAGAAATTTCCCAGTTGAAGTTAGATATAAGGAAGTGAGTGTGTCAAGGAAATAGGCACCCTAAATCAAGTATGGATCTCTAGGTAATGGTCAAGCAGGGACTGTCATCTGGTCAGGAACAGGTAAGAGACAATGATTTGTTGCCAGAAAATTAACAGTTGACTGTCAAGTCTCTATTCAATGTCTAACTTATACATAGGTGGTTAAAAATGATACTATTAATCATTTAGTTTCTAAGCAATATCTTATATTGAATGGTAAAATATTGAAATCATGATTTTATATATTTTTATCTAGATGTGTGTGGATATATTTAAGCAAATTATATTTAGTCATATTTTCTCTAACAGTTACATTTTCCACATTGGGTGCACTGATATAAGTAGGATGTGATCACCTAATTAAAGGTTTATGTGCAGATTCATCTCAGTAGTGACCAAAATGTTCCAATGGACCCATATTTAATCAGAAATCTTTCAATTGCTAAACTAATTGTTGTTTCTTTAATGCATATGACTAATAAGAAAATTCACTGAACCAAAACCTCATTTTATTATTGTGAAAATATAATATGTTGTCCTACAGAAAAGAAATAAATGAAAACTTGCTTCATAAACAGGACCCATGTCATATTTTGAAGAGCGAAGGACAGCCCTGAAGAGAAAGGTTGTGTATGGTCTATCTCTCGGAGATCCCAGGAGTCATCTACTCTCCAGATGCTTTGATCTGGGTCCGATGAAAACACCTACATTGAAAATAACTTCCTTGAAATGTCATTGTGTTTTAGAGAGAATCACTGATTCTAATTCTAACATTAACAAAGTGACAGTCAAGGAATAGGATCAATTACTTATCTCCCATCCCCTCAGAATGCCACATTAATTATGTTCTATGGGGATAATGCAACTTCAGGGACTATTTATAAAGAGTTAAAAAATGTTTTCCCTTAAATAGAGGCAGTTGTGAATTGTAGGTATACAATTTTGAAAAACCAGGCAGTGTATCTTAAAAACTTCATCATCATCCTGAAGCTCTATCTCTTTTGGGGGTATTTTCCCTCTTTATAATTCAGAGCTTAGAGGGCTTCTGAAAACCAACTTGGGAAAAACACCATTAGTCTAACTCTAATGTAGAACTTTTAAGTTATGTTAAAATTTAGGCCTAAAGGTTTAATTTCCATGCTTTCTGGTCGTAAGCCAGGCAGACTCCAAATATTCACTTAATATGCTTTCTTATGGTTTAATGTGTAGTAATTTTAGCATTTTAGAAATTTATTTTTCTGAGAAAAAAATGTGTTCCACTGGTATTTCAGGGGGAGGAGCAGGGTGGGAGGAAGGTTTAAGAGCCAACTTCCCAATTAGAATTATGAAGTTCACTAGTATAATTTGAAAAAAAAAGATAAAAATATTACACATGACTTTTTTTTTCCATTTTAGCTATATCTCATCCTAAAAATTGAGCAACAGGATTAATATTAAAGCTATGAATGTGAATTTCTATTAAAACTAACATGATTTGACAGACAAATAAGAAAGCCTTGTATGTGTGTCCATGATAGAAAGCAACATTATCTTGTTTCAGAGGGTTCAGTACTGAGTCACAGGACAGAGCCTCACCTGCCCAGGAACATCTCCATCTGTCAGAATCAGCATGGTATTGGGGAACAGGTTATCAGCCAAGGTCCTAGGCCCATCTTTACTGCTCAGCTTTTCTCATAGTACAATGAAGGAGGATGAGGCATGGGTGCCTGCATGTGGGCCCTGGTGGGTGCTTACAAAGTATTCACACCACACTCTGCCTGCTAAGAGCTGATGGGGAGGCCAAGACAGAGCTACAAAAGGGAAAACAATGCTTAATGGCAGACAATTCATGAAAGTTTCAAGAGGCATAATACTGGTACCATCATGCCAATTTATAAAATTTTATGTAGGAAATTACTTTTTAGCATTCTCAAAATTGTTGCACATTAAACTGAGGTGGACGGGGGGATGTGCCTTTCCAAAAAATAAAACCAAAATTTTAAAAAAATGAAAACATGGAAAGGGAAATAAGTTAAATAGTAGGCAAATAAGCACACAGTTAGGGTAAGAATTAGAGGTGGGGATTGTGCACATGTTTCCTGAAGAGGTAAAAGGGCGCTTTCTGGTCCACACTCTTTTCTCCCCTTCAGCCAGGAATTGCACCCTTAGAAATGCATTTCTTTGATTTTGCCTGCTCACTCTTTTTATACAATGTCAACATTCTTGGGGAATGTGTGTTAATTATAAATTTACTCAAGATTTAATGGGTCTATTTCTCAGGTTTCCTTTTTCCCTTGGAGAGAGTGGCATCCACATCCTAAAAGTGCTGAGTGGTGGGCAGGGCACTTTCAGGATTTGGAAGTCACTCTCTCCGAGGGAAGAGTGAGGTGGCTAAAGCTCCAGGTCACCCTTGCAGAGGAAAAGGCATTCACGGTTATGGCTCATGAGTGAGGTCACTGGCAAGAATTGAATTATATTTCCCTGAAAAGAATACCTTTTGGAAGTGTTCCTCAAAGCTTGGTCCTGGTGTGGCACCAGCAGCATTAGGATCACCTTTACAGGGGGCATTTTTAGACATACAGGCTACTCTGTCACACCCAGGCATATTGAACTAGAGACTTGGGAGGCTGAGCCCAACACTCTGTTTAACAGGCCCTCAGAGTGGTTCTGATGTTCAGGACAATTGGATATTTATTTCACAGCCACCCCCTCTCACCAGCTTTGTTCAATGGGAATCTCTGGAGAAGTGGCTTTAAAACCTGACATTTTAATCACCAGGTGCTTCAGGTAATTCCTCTAATTAGGAAACTTTGAGGTCTGGGTCTCACTCTCCACAATAAAGAGCAAATCTGGGCCAAGATGGAGTCTGTCCAGCCCAGGGTCATTCAGAGTGCTCCATATCCTTCACGTTCCCCTTCAACATAGTTATTATTTCATGGTATCTCCTCCTTCAAGAGTTTCTATTAATTAAATACAGTGAAATGGACTTTTCCTCTAGAATTATGTGCATCTATTAAAAATAGAATAGTTTTGTTAAATTTTTAGATCATAAAAGCAGTTTCAAGTTCAAATGTACTTTTCATAAGAAAGTGACTGCTCCTTCATTAAACTTTATAACTATTCTGGGTGCAATTGTGGGGAAAAAACAATCTTTGTGTAAAAAAAAATGCTACTATAGAGGCAACTTCAACCTGACCACTCATTTATATGAAGATCATTCTCCATTATCTACTTCCTGCCCACAAATGTCTCCCAAATATCGGGTCAGAAATCTCAAGAGCATATCCTTGTTCATCTCAGACTCATCTTGTCAGCTACACATTAAATTCTACTTTTTATAAAGCAAGCTTACCTTTAATCCTCAAGTCTGGCTCTCTCCTGAGTCCTCCTGAGCAAAGGCACCAATATTCTCACCACCAGAAAGAACAGATTCTCTGAATCATTCTGCTGGCTCCATTCTTCCCATACCCGTTGTCCAACTGGTCCTTTGTATTTTTTTCTTCCAAAATCCCAACATTTCCAACTTTGTTTTCCTTTCATTGACTCTCTGTTGTCTCATCTATCTGAGAAACTCAGCTTGTGTCTTTCCTTGCACTCTCTACTTAAGGGGTAAGATCATGTGTATTTAGTGATTTGTTCAAGGGCGTCCTTTTGGAGAATCAGAGTTTGAATGTGGCGCTGCCTGTGTGACAACGGGCAGGTGTGACCTCCAAAATCTCCAGAGAATGTCAAACAATGATTGTGTCCATTGTGTGATAATAGCTCTGGGCAGGGAAAGCAACCATAAACATACTCAGAAGTAGCATGTGCCCAGGGCCCTAAGAGCTTTATCACTAGTTTTCACAACAATGTTTAATTTAGATTTTATATTTTGCATACAAGAGTAATGTTATTAATTGAATATTTGTGTCCCTTCCAAATACATATGTTCAAATCTTAACCCCCAAATGTGATGGTATTAGAAGGTAAGACCTACAGAAGGTGATTAGATTGCCAGGATTGAGCCTTCTGCACTATTTACAGTGGCCAAGACATGGAAACAACCAAAATGTCCTTTGATAGATGCTTAGATAGAGAAGATGTGGTACACATATACAATGGAATACTACTCAGCCATAAGTAAAGATGAAATACGGCCATTTGCCACAACTTGGATGAACCTTGAGACTACTGCACTAAACAAAATAAGTCAGTCACACAGAGGCAAACTCAACAAGATTACTTCCTTTACTCACAAGGGCCAGGGCCCTGGGGATGTCTCACCTAGATTTCCTAGCTCTTGTGGGCTGCTCCTGCCTGTATGTGACACTATGGGGATGCATCTCAGCACTCTTCTGCATCAAAGTTAATTCCTGATGTTTCATTGCTCCTAATGATATCGTTCACTTTAATACATTATTTTATTTTCAATGTTTATATGTTAAGCTCTTTCTCCCCCCACCTAGTCAAGAGATTTATAGCTCTTCAAGATATTCATATCTTAGTTATGGGAATTTTTCAGGGACCTTGACAGTGTAATAGGTACAATACAAACACAGACTAAGAACAAGCCAGATGCAGCCTTATTTGAAATTGCTTTGTTTTGTTTTTGCATGCCACCCTAGGTGCCATTTGCTTGTGACCCTGCCATTAAGCCAGTTTGAGTATCCCTATCAATATTGGAGGTCACACTTGTTTCCAATAGAATATAATTAGCTATGTATTAGGAGAAGTTCAGTGAGGCTATAGATTTTAATGTCTGTAGTCTCCAGCAGCAGAAAATTTCCAAGAGAAGATTTCAGTTGCCTTTGTAAACCTCTGTCCTGGAAGTGCGACTTGCCAGAACCAGGAGTCTGTTTCCAGAACTTAAGTAAAATGATGCTCATGGGTATTCCAGCAGTTCAGAAGTTGGAATTAGTCATGATAAGCCTATTGAGATAGATCAAGTCATCTGTTGCCAGTGTGACAATGGTCTGTTATGGAATAATATCTTTCTGCATAAATTAGAAATTATAAGCATAACAGCTCTCCTTAGAGGAGAGCTGATTGCAAATTGTTCTAACAAAGGTGATTTCTTTCTATTTCATGCATAAGATGCCCATGGAAAATGATGTTTCTCTCTCTGCCCATCATTTTTTTTTTTTCGGCACAAGCTGAGCTTCCCCCAAGAAAAATAGTAAAAGCTATCAAGACCAGAATTGCATCCTAACTTTTATTGTGCGGGTTGCCAAAGGCCACTGGATTTTGATTGTGCAGATTGTGCAGAAACAAGATGGCAACAATGTTCTCGCAATTGGTGCTCCCATGACAAGCCTACTAATTTATCGGTGCTGGGAGATCTGTGCAGTTGTAGCTCTTGGGCTGATAATAGCTGCGCTGATCTTCTAGCTTGGAGGCAGGTCGCCTCGTATTGTGCAGCAGACTAATGCTAAACGGCCAGAGCAAAGGTGCTGTGCTCAGCCATAATTTAAGAGACACTGACATGAAGAAAGTGTTATGATGTTTAACTTATAGGGCATCCAAATGTCATAGACCCAAGCAAGTTCCTATTAGCAATAACTCAGGGCCTCTGAAGGGATGTGACATTCAAAACTGATGAGCACTGGCCCCCTGGGCCTGCTCCGACCTAGCCTCACCCAGGCCACTCAGTAACCTGAGCAGCCCAGGGGTCAAACTGTGATAGCCCTCTTCAATTTAAAGAGTGGCTTCTCCCCACTGCCGAGGTTCTGACTCGGCACAATAAATTTCCCGAAGAGCATAAAGAGCCATCTAGTGTATATCAAATCAATATCATTGTGGCTGGCAGGGATATCTGAGGCCTCAGTTCACAAAACAAACTAGGCCAGGGGCTGGATTTCTGCCCTTGGCAATCAATCAGGCTCCGGGGTCATGGATTTTAGTGTAAATTAACACAGCAGAAACCATCACGCTCCCCAGACAATGATATAATACAGGATTGGCTTTTTTCCCCCCTAAACCCCATTTCATTGCTTATACTCTGTGGTGATGTTACACTAAGTAGGAATAACAAGAAGTAGGGTTAGGAAGGTGATGGAAATCGTACGTTGTTCTCAAGAATAAAGTAAATTAAAGACTTTCCAGATTTTACTTTCCAGTAAAATGTTAATATTCTCCTGATCAATGCACAGAAAGCATGTAAGTGGTTGTGAAGCATGGGGTGGGGGAAATATAATTGCACTGGAACATACTCAAGAGTGTAAAACGTTTCTAACTGGCCCAGTCAAATAGATAATACTAATTATATCCAATTACCATATGTGAGAAATGGAAAGAAGTGATGGTGGATATTTTGTTGTGGAAGTGTTCCTCCCAGTTTTCAGCATTGTCTCATTTCTGTGAAAGACCCAGTGGAAGTCCCAAGGAAACACCTTTATAAATAAGGCACAATGCACTCTTCACCCAAAGTCATAAGACATAAACACCCCCTTAGGCTCTCAACTTGAAAAAACCATCTCTGTTTATTTATTAACAAAGGGGGAAGTGATCTTATCATCTTGTAGAAGGTACCTAAGTACCTCTAAAGAATAATTTGTAATGTTGTTACATATGGAGACCTATAAACAAAAATAATTTATAGAATAAAATGTACAGGTTTTAGAAAACTTTGCAAACATCATGAGTTGGGTTGGAGAGATGAATGTCTGTCCTGAATTTATTTTGAAAGAATAAAACACTACCCCACCACTCATCATACTCCTTATAGAATTTTACAGTCTGTCAGTTCAAACTGCACATGTACACAGTGATCCACAGTCCACATTTTCCCATAGCATAGAATACTTAATATCTGGACCTGGATCAATATTACAATAGGGCCCAAATATTTGAATGAACACTTTTTATAATTAATACATTTTGTAACATTAAAATGCACACTGGTGGGCTAAATAATGTCTTTTAATGTCACATAGAAGTGATCTCATGATTGCCAGAGGTGAGTAACTGCATTATACACAGATGACTGAGTTACTAACAGCTGCTGAGACTTCTGCAGTCTTCATTTTCTCAAAAGAAGTGGACAGGGTCATCTACTTCTCTTCATTATCTCAAAGGGTTTTATTGGTCAACTAGTGAAACAGTGTGTGAAGCAGAACATAGTAAGTTTCTAAAGCATGATTTAGCATAAGACATTGTAATATTGTCAAATATAGACTTACATTCTTAATGTCACTTCTTCTGTTTTCTTGGGAGTATAATTAAAACCTGCTGATGGCTTTAAATGAAAAAGTATTTTTAAAAATTCTTTTGGCCCACTCTGGCAATTTGTTTGAGATTGACTTGTACTAAGCCATATTTCTAAGACAAAATATCATTTAGCTGGAAATTCTTTGTGTGTGTGTGTGTGTGTGTGTGTGTGTGTGTGTGTGTGTGTTAATCATCACCTGAGCATATTTCATTCCATTGATTTTTAGAAAGAGTGGGAGGGGGTGAAAGTGAGAGAGAGAGAGAGAGAGAGAGAGAGGTGAAAGAGACACATCAATTGGTTGCCTTCCACATGTGCCCTGACTGACACAGGGATTGACCCAGAATTGAACCTGTGACCCTTTGGTGGACAGGGCCAATGCTCTAACAACTGAGAAACACCACCCAGGGTTTAAGACTCTAGCAAATCATCATCATTATCATCATCCAAACAGAATAAAACAATTACAATAACACAATAGATATAGTGACATCAAGAAGAATTAATTGTTAGAAAGGAACACAAGGTCATTCCTGTCTATTGCTGTCCATCAAGATGATGAGAGGTGACACTCTCTGCACTGTCCCAACAGTGCTGAAGTTCACAATGAGACACTCATAGCAGCTTGTGTTTGTATTTAAATGTTAGTGATATTATTCTGTTGCCCAGTAACTTGTCAAACAGATAAGAGACACATACTACAAGAAGCCAAACTCTGATTAGCTCCAGTTACTAATTGAGTTTTGAAAAGAATGCCTTAAATGTTTTAATTTTGGCAACAGAGACACATATGGCTAAGCTTAAGTTCCAAAATAGCCTGTGAACCAAGTTATCACAAATGGTATTTTCTTAAGGCAGAAAGGCTTAATTACAGGACTCTGAGAAGCTCACTAAGAAAAGTAAAATAGAGTGTAAAAGTAATACTTAACAGGCAATCTCTTCAACTCAGTTGTCATGAAGCAAGGACAAGGACTTGATTACAGTTTGGTGCAAGAATGGAGCAAGGCTAAGGCTAAATAAAACCTAGCCATAATCATTGTTTTCACTTTCCAAGATACATTAAATCAAGGCCGGTCAGGTATTTGTCATGCATACACCCAAGAAGATGAGCTATGAAAAAGACATCAGACACCATCTTTATTCCTCTCAAATTGTCAAGCATGAGGCATAGCTTGAGCTTAACAATGGTGGGACTGCAGCCAAGACCCATTGTTCCAGTTGAGGATTGTGACCTTGCTAGTGCTTGAAAGAATAAAGAATAAAGAGAACTCAAAAATTCTTTCTGTGTACCTCAAGAACTATGGGTTCTGGCTGTCTGCTCAGCATCTTAACCAAACATCTGACTTGACTGATTGTTCATTTGATTGAGCATCATGGTGATTTTGGCACTGTGTAGACACAGCTTTAGTGGAAAATGCTAGTTGACTGAATTCTTGGCATAACAGAGATCAAACAATTGACTGATTGAGTGGAAAAACTACATTTTCATTTTTTTCTAACAGCAATTTTGGCATCAGAGAAAGTTAAACAATAATACTCTGAAATTTCCTATGAAAGCCATATAGCTGGACCAGTAACTATCAGGAAACATATCAGAAGAATTGTCAAACAGTGTTCTGTTTTATAACAAGGATTTTGAAAATTTCTTGTAGTTAAATATTTTCTTTTCTATATGGCCCACGCCATGCAGGTTTCCTAGTAATCCCTGTGAGTTTTCTAGGGTTTCTAAAAACAGTACTGTGAAAAGTCCTTTGCATGTAATGTGCAGGAGGTGACCACCAAGGCAGATCATGGACACATCTTGTCTAAGAGACTGAGTGACTAGCTAAAAAGTGGGTGAAGAAAGCATGGAGTCAGGAGCCAGTAAGAAAACAGGGCAGAGTCCTATAAACAGTCAGTCACTGGAAATATAAGAAAAGTTACTGAGAGACCCAAGGTCAGGAAGGAGATTATAGGAGCTGCGAAATCATGGTCAAGAACAAATAACAAACATTCAACATTCTAACATCCTCCCAGACCTAAACTCCTGAACCCATCCTTGAGTCTATGCTTTCTTTCACATTCTCTACACAGATCTTCAAGAAATCTTATTGAGCCTACCTTTAAAATATATTTAGAACCCACTTTTTTCTCTCTACCTTCATGGCCATGACCCTGGTCTGAGCCTCCATTGTATATTTCCTGGACTATTCCATTGGTCTATGTGTTTGCTGGCTTCTGTCCCTGCCCTTCAGAGGCTATTCTCAAGGTGGTACTCAGAGTGAGACAATCACAGTATGAGCCAGATTGTAGCTCACCTTTATTCAATTCTGCAATGGTTTTCCCTTGATTTCACTCCAATGGACCCCACATCTCAACTCTGCTACTTTCCTTGGCTCACAGTGTCCTAGCAACACAGAACTACTTGCAGTTCAAACATAACATGTGCTGTTCTGCTTTCTAACCCTTTTCTGTATGGGAATTATTCTCATCACCCTCTTTGAATCCCACTTTCTCAATGAGGCCTACTCCACACATCTTATTTAAGATTGCAAGAATAATCTTCTTCCTGCTCCCTACACTCCAGTGTTTTATTTTTTACACAATGCTGATCACTTTAGAAGGCAACATGGTATTTACGTTTTGATCATGTTATTGCTGGTCTGAGCCCTCAAGAAGAATGCAAACTCACTGAGGACCAAAATCTTTTCTGTTTTATTCACTGATACACACAAAAGGTCTTAAATGGTGCCTGTCATATGGTAGGAAGTAAAACATATTTGCAGAATAAAAACATAAATGAATAATTGGTAAAGATTATTTTAAAAACACCAGAGAATCAGCCTGTTGCCCCAGAATCATCTGGCTTCACTTTTAACTTAATCAGGTATCAACTGTCCCTGAGGGCCTGAAGGTTATAAAAGTCAAACATAGCTGACTCTAGGTAGAGGTGTATGGAGCAACAGCGATCAAATGAAGAAATTAACCTGATGTCGCTGCATTTTTTAACAGGTGTGCTGCATGCTGCACAAGATGGGCACTGTGGGGCTAGAGATTGGATGGACCTCTTTGTCCTCCAAGTTCTCTTTTTATTTTATTCTTGGGATAATTTAAGATCAAATGGAGTATCTGAGTATTGTTAAGGGATATGTGTTCTTGCTTATAAATATGCCCATTATATATTTATAATTTGAGGTAAAGACAAAGACATAAGAATATACTGAATAGCTTCAACTTAAGAAAATAGTCACTAAGATTTTCATTTCAAGATGATTCAGTTAATATTATGTCATTCTATTTTTCACCTTGTTTCAAACCTTCCAACTAGAAAGCATATAATGATAATAGAATTGCCAAGAAGGCTTCTATTTCATTATATTATTTTATTTGTGCAGAAATATTAGCATATCCAATTCATGATCATCTTAACATGCAGTTACTGACAAGGCACCTATGAGATGAAAGATGCAGGTTTGAGCATTTCAGTTTTTTATGTTCATGATGCCAAATAACCACCTTCAGTGACTTTTAATTTATGCATTCATTTACTTAGATATCATAAAGAAAAAAATATCTAATTTAGAGGTATGTTTGTAATCTGTAAAGAAGATATAGAAATCCCAATACATACAGAGTGTGAACAAAGCAGCCACAAGACACTTTACTAGATAAAGTGATGACGGTACCATCTGGGTTTAGCTGATTTATTTTTACATGAAATGTCATAGTTTTCAAGTTTCTGACTAGAAAATATCTACATTTTAACCTAATATAATTAGGAAATCACTGAGCTGAAACATTACATATGTTGGTTTTCACTATAATTTCTGCATAATACTACTCACTTTTTCTAGGTAGTAATTAGATGCATTCAGGATGAATGATTCCTTCAGGGCTTATTCTAGAGATTTTTCCCCAAAAATTTGTGTCAAGGGTCACCCAGGGTGGAGAATACTAAAGAAGACTACAGATAAAAGCTTCAGAAATGAATCAATGGTTATGGCCAAATATTTAGATGTTTAAATTATCCAAGCAGAATACTGATAGAGCATGATCTCAAATTTATTTATTACTAGTGCTTATAGAAAATAAAATAAGCATATAGCTTTATAAAAAAACTGTATAACTGATGTCACAGATATAAGATTACCAAACTAATTTCAATAAGTAGGTAGAAGTTAACAAAGGATTGTTTATTTTCATTCTGGATTTTGGGGGGAATACAATTTTACTTTAGTTGCCCTAATTTTTGTAAGCCTTATTTTCTCCTTCACATAATGGTGTGTTATATTATATAATATCTTACGTTTAGTCCAGTTACAAAATGTTTGATACTCTGAAATAATTTTTTGTTAAAGTCTATCTAAATATCTCAGAGCATCTTAGAATATTAAAGAATTTTTGTTGTTGTTTCCTTTTAAGAAATATTCCTATGTGTTTATCTTTTTAATTCACTCTATGCAGTTAATGTGATTGAATCAATTTTGTTTAAACTGAGTTTTCTTTGGTACCTGAATTCCAACTAGTTTTCTAAATAGTCTATTCAAAACTCACTTCTTTCTCTCCTGTCCATCTGGCATAAAATAGTATTTGGAACACTAATCTAAAAAGACATTTTGAAAATAAAATAAGGTTTCCATATTTGTCAAATAAAAATACAGGATATCCAAGTAAATTTCAATTTTAGATTAAAAAAACAACCATTTTAATTATACATGTGTTCCAAATATTGTGCAGTCCATACTAAGTGTAAAGTTATTGTTTATCTAAAATTTACACTTGAACGTGAATTTCAAACTTCAAATAAACTTCTTTAGAGAAGTAAACAAGCTACCATGAACAGGTTAAATCAGAAGGCACTGAGATGCATACAGCTAGAACTGAATAGTAGATTATTAGCTCTGTGAGGTGCAAGATAGCACTCTCAGCTCCTCAGCTGCTGTGCTGTTTCCAATTCATCCACAACTGGCTGGCCCGGAGGGTCAGGTGGTGATAGCATAAGGGTTGATTTTATGGGTCAACTTGACTGGACTACAGGATGCCCACATACTTAATTAAACATAATTATGTATATTTCTGTGAGGGTGTTTTGGATGAGTTTAACATTTAAATCATGTGAGTGAGCAGATTGCCTTGTCTATGTGTGTTGTGAGTGGGTCTCATCCAATTAATTGAAGACCAGAAAAAAAACAAAATTTGACCCTTCCATAAATAACCAGGAATTCCTCCTCTCTGACTGTCTTTGATCAGGGATGTCTTTTTTTTTCATGCCTTTGGCCTCATATATTGGATTTTCCTGAGTCTTGAACCTGCCATTATCCCATTAGCTCTCATGGTTCTCTAGTTTGTCAACTGCAAAATATGGGACTTTTCAGCTTCTATAACCACATGAGACAATTAAATTCCTTATAACAAATTATCTATCTATGTATCTATTTATCTTTATTTCTCTAGATAATCCTAACACAATTTTTGTATTGAGAATACTGGTGCTGCTGTAACAAATAACAACTGTGTAATGGGCAATGGGGCAAAACTAGAAGAGATTTGAGATACATGCTAGAAAAATGCCTAGATTTCCTTGAACAGATGTTGGTAGAGATACAGATGTTAAATATCATTCTGGTGAAGTCTCAGATGGAAATAAGGAACGCGTTATTAGGGACTGGAGGAAAGGCAAACCTTGTTATAAAGTGGCAAAGAGCTTGGCTGAATTATGTTGCAGAGTTTTGCGAAAGGCAGAACTAGTGCGTGATGAAATTGGATATTCAGTTGAGATTTCTAAGCAAAGAGTTGAAGCAGCTTAGTTTCTTCTTACCACTTATAGCAAAACACAAGAGGAGAGAGAGAAATTAAAGGAATTGTTAACCACGAAGAACTGGAGCTTCAAGGTTTTAAATATTCTCAGCCTATCTACATTGTAAAAATTGAAGTAGTTTGTTCTAAAGAGAACACTAAGGGTGTGGTTGGACAAACACTTAATGAAGAGATGGTAGGCGCTATTAATGGATTTAATAAGCCATCTCAGAAGGTAACAAGAGTGGAGATGGGATTTCATAAGCAGAGACACAGCCAGTTGAACTAAAGTGAACAAAAATGAGCTGAAATAAAGGCTTTTGCACTTCTGGCATTATACAGGATGGTGTGATAGGCCGATTTGGCTGTGTACTTGTGTTATTCTTCAAGAAAAGGGCAGAATGACTCAGAAGAGGACTAAGAGATCATTAGGTCTGCTATCTCCACCACTGGTCCAGGGGCCAGAGCTGGTTATTCATTGGTTTCAAAGCTTGGGGATGCCTGTTCAGAGCCTCAGAGTTAGGACCTTCTGGCATAACCCTTTCCTAGAGCCATGAAAGTAATGCTGTTGCCCAGTGAGCTGGGGTAGAGGGCTGGAGTATCAAACCAAAGACAATAAATTGTGAGCCTAAAGCTCTAATGGAATCTGCCTTGCTGGGTTTTGAACTTGCTTGGTACCCATCATCCCTTTCTTCCTTCTAATTTTTCCCTTTGGAATGAGAATGTTTATATTGTGCCTGTCCTGCCATCATATTTTGAAAGCACATAATTTGTTTGATTTTAGAGGCTCACAACAGTGGAGGAATTTTGCCTAAAAAGAAATTATACCTTGAGTCTTCTCAACATCTGAGTAAAATAATTTTCAGGTGAAACTTTGGACTTGAGACTTCAGAGTTGATTCCAGAGTGAACTAAAGTTTTGGGGGTTGTTGAGATAAAATTAATGTGCTTGGCATGAGAGATGAGCATGAATTTTGGCATGGAATGCTATGGATTCAATGTTTGTGTCACCCCCAAATTCATATATTGAAGCCCTAACACCCAGTGTGGCTATATTTAGAAAGGGGACTTCAATAAAGCAATTAAGCCTAAATAAGGTCATAAGATGGGGCCCTGACTCAATAGAATTAGGGTCCTTATAAAAAGAGACACCACAGAGTATATAGTAAGCAAGGAGGTGACCATCAGAAAGTCAGAAAGAGAATCCTCACCACAAATCAAATCAGGGATACCCACCTTGGTCTTGAACTTCTGGACTCTAGAAGTAAGAGATAATTATATCTGTGACTTAAGCCTTCCAGTTTATGGTAGGCCTGAGACTAATACAAATGAGATTCCTGTGGTGATGATCTTATAGACAATACTAGAGGCCTGGTGCCCGAATTCATGCACCAGTGGGGTCCCTCGGCCTGGCCTGGGGGATCAGGCCAAAACCAGTTCTCCAACATCCCCTGAGGGGTTCTGGATTGTGAGAGGGCGCAGGCCAGGCGGAGGCACCCCACCAGTGCACAATTGGGGCCAGCGAGGGACACGAGAGATTGGCCAGCAGGAGGGTTCCAGGGCATGTCCGGCCTGTCTCGCTCAGTCCCGATCAGCTGGACCCCAATAGCAAGCTAACCTACAGGTTGGAGCATCTGCCCCCTGATGATCAGTGTATGTCATAGCAAGTGGTTGAGCGCCTTAGCATATCATTTGCATATTATACTTTGGTTGAACGGCCAACCGGTTGACTGGACACTTAGTATATTAGGCTTTTATTATATAGGATTGGAGAGTGCTGCATAACCTTGAGCTTGCAATATCTGAAGCTTAAACATAGGCTTTGAATGAGAATGCAGAATATCTGAAAAGGACACCCCAGGGTTCTAGACCTGTCTACACTTCTGTTAACACTTCTTTTTGGAGGAGAGGAAATGACTCTAACTGATATTTCTGATCCCTGGTTTAGATCTGGAGTTGGGGGACCAACCATTAAATGTAGACTGTTGCATTTTTAATATTTTTTTTAGGAATAGAAACTCCATTTTAGCATATACTGCTTATTTTGCTAAATATTATCTAATTTAGAATTGAAACAATAAGCCCCATCAGGAACTACTCTGAAGACAAAGCATTTACATTAAGGGTGGACATGTTTATGAATTATTTGTAGGAGGAGATTTCTGTGAGCTATTTTCAGGACTGTATTGTTCTCGCCTGTATGAAAGTCACTGGCCTCCAAAATAATACATATTTCTTCAGATTGTCTACTCTACAGTTTGCTGACAAGTGGGTGATATTGTATTTTTGGACTAAATAGGAAAAGGCATTTTCTTTTTGTTTACACTCAAGCAGCCAGCATAAGAATAAGTAATAGAAGTAACCAATTATTACAATATCTTGCTTATTTTCATCATTAATGGTGACAGGGCTGCTTCATAGTCATTTGAAATGACAAAAACTATATTCAATATATAATTTTGATATATTTTAGTGCTTTACCAACGGCACATCCATCTATTTAACTTTTTAATTATATTTATTTATTTTCATAATTACACAATACAATTTTAGAAAATGGGTCTAGCCTTTAATTACTTGGGTTGAAATATGACAACTCCAATTACTGCATGTCAAGGATCTGTTTATTTTTATTTTTCTTCTTTTCATCTTTCCTTAGAAAGTGAGGCCACTTCCAATTACCGCCCTTATTCTTCATGTCCCTTTTATTCATTGCAGCTGAGATATTTTTAATGTATTCACTGTACTATAATTGCTTTGTGTCACTAGAACCTCAAAAGGAAGTTTCAAAGTTTTACACTTCTCGCAGTTTAATATCGATAGAATGTAGTGTCCACATTAATTCATTTGTTAAATAGTACCTAAAAGTTTTGATAAGATCTGATACAGCCATATTCTGTCCATTGAACATTGACATATGAGGTATCATTATGTGAATGATAATCAATCTTTGCATATTGATTATCATTCACATAATAAAAGTCCTCATATGCTGTTGGTGTTTCCCTCCTTACCTCTGAGCTCAGAATATGCACCCAGCTTTTCAGGGTTGTACTGTTGATGCATGACTTACTTGCAAAATTAGGTGTAATCATTCCTCCTGGCTTCCTAGGATAGCTCCTAAACTCTCAAAGTCCAATGTCATCAGACCATCCAAGATTTTGAAAGATTAACAAAACTGTTATTCCTCACTGCTTTGGTCAGTATAGGCTTCTGCCATGTTGAATGTAATGAAAACAATAATTATTAAAGAACAATAATATCAGTCACCTATGGTTCAGAATTTGGCAGTGAGAGTTGCTGCAGTAAATTGAATATTTTATGTCCTGAAGTTGAATGCGGTCTAGTTAAGTAAAAGGACATCTGAGCTCATATCACATGGAAAACAGAATAGAATCCGACTGGTAATATGCTATAGAAAATTTGAATATGCACAACTGGTTGACTTCAAAAAAATCTTCTCCTTACTTAATAAGTCATGTAAGAACTACTAACCAATGTGCAAAATGTCAGACTGGTCCCCTAATGTGCAGTGTGAATATGTACTGCAATAGAAAAAAAACATGCTTTATGATTCATGTACATGAGCTTCTAGAAACATTACAACTATGGTGACAGAAGCAGATTGGTGGTTATCAAGTGTTGACAAGGGAACAGAAGATCAACTACAAAGTGGAATGATGGGACATCTCGGAGTGATGGGAATGTTCTATTGAAGCATTCATCTTATATAAAAGCTGCTGTTTGAAATTTTAACCCTGCTATTCTGGCTTCTGTAAATGCTTGCTTGCTTAAATAATAAGGAAAATAAGACTACTCCCATGCCAGAAAGGCCGTAAACTATGCCCCAGACAGAGTTGTCAGTGCTGACACCAGGCCAGGCCTTGAGATATGGTCTCATGGCCCCTTCCCAGCATGCAGGCCTTCTTTCTCAGAAGGCCCGGAAGTCTCATTCCAAATTTGGGAGACAAAGAACTGGAAAAAGTATAAATAGAGATGTTTCCTCCATGTTGGGGGGCCCAGAATTTGAAAGAAACATTTTTCTCTGGGCCTGCACAGAATTTAATAATAAAATGTAACTCCCTTTCTCTAAGTGTGGCTTGGTTTTTCTCCGGTCTTCTGCAACAATATATCATGATGGATTGTGTAACTAGGAAGCTACAGGTACTTGTTAGAACTCATTGTATTTTTCCTAAAATTGGTAGCTTTTAGTATGTCTAAATTGTATATCAATAAGCTATTAAGAAGAAAAAGACAAGTGAAGAATTGACTTGCTGACAATAAACTTTTTTCAGCTTAGAAATGAGTGTAAAAGCATGTATTATTTTTTCATATCTCTTACCATTTTATCTTGTATGGATCTCTTTATAGAAAGAAATAAAAAAGAAGTAAGAAAATGCAAGAGAGCAAGGAAACACAGAATTATATTTTATGAAAATGTTTAAAACTGTTCTGTGATTGTGGTGTGACTGTGGGGGTACTTGTTTCTTGGGAATTCCATTTGCTTCTGGAAGAGAATGATCTGGCAGCCCCTCACCAAATCTGTCCCAGAAGGAAATGTACAGCCGCATTCAGGAATCAAATGAAGCACCAGCTAAGGAGAAGGGTTTTCTTCTTGTTTCCCAATTCCATCAAAAATAGTCCACTTAATTATTTATTGAGCAGTTGTCCATAGGTAAATTATAAACTAATGTACTGCAATTAAGGAATAAAACAATTAACAAAATCAAGCTGTAACTATCGGTAAAGATTTAAAGGCAGTTTTACAACATATTATCCTCAATAAAAAAAGACCGACCAGTTATCTTCATTAAAGCCTTTTGGAAAATTTGAAAAGAAATCATAACATTTAAAAAAAAAATCCAATGGAAAAAAAAAGCTTTTTAGGTCATTACAATGTACCTTTTCTTGACATTTGTAATTATTTATTAAAATTTCATATCTGGAAAACCTATTGTTGTTAGCTACATTTAGGCTTATTCTTCTAGCTTTTTAAAAATAAAAGCTGCATTATTTGAAATTAGTTTAGACGAGTATAAATATGATTCTTAGTCTACCTTTTAATGATGACTAACACTTCCAAACAGAGACTTATCTTCTTCTATATGAGGCCACCAGGCACATGTCTTCATAAATATGTGAAGAGCTTAGCATATTTGAACTACTCAAGATAACACCAAAGTCAAAGAAGTAACGAGTAAGCTTAACTGTTATATTGTGATTTGTAAACTTAGTCTGAGAAAAATAAAATGCCCATTTTTACATGGTACTCACAACACATTTTACTACTATTTTTAATACTAATTTCAATATTTCCTGTTTGTCATATTGACTTTAAATTTAACATTCCCATTACTTGCTCTCTCTAATTTGTTCATACTCTCTAAAAAAATGGATACCCTAATTATGATATCACTTTTCTAAATTAAATGTTTAGTAACATGGAGAGTAACATTAGGTCCTAAAACACTGCTTTTCCAGTTGGATGCAGGAAAAAAAATGAGTAATCAGATAGCTTTCTACAACTGTAATGCATCAGTAAGATGATTCATTCAACTTCACATACATTTCATTTCCAAAATTTTTTTTTATTATAAACAGCATGAGCGACAGTAGTGTTCTGGCAGTTCTGATAGGGTTTCCCTGTGGAAATGTTGAATGCAGAGCTCTCAACAGTCAACACTAGATATTTACAGGATGTTTCAGAAAACTGTTTTTGACTCAACAAAAACTTTTTAGCAATGATATCTGCTTCTAACTTCAAAGGCTGTCAGAGTTTGAGGTATTTCAAAAACAAAACAGAAGTGTGTATTTCTCAGGGACCCTTAACCTAGGCATTGGCCTAAGGATACAGCAGATCCCTGGAAATATTTAACCTAGAAGTCCTGAACCTTCAGGTTTATTTTGAAGCACAATCTACTGCTGTTACTGGGACCCCAATATTTGAATTTGTCTGCCTGCACCCACTGGCCCAGTGAAATATATGAGCAGGGATTTTCATTATAGAAAGAAGATTTATTAGAGACTTGGTCAATTCAGAGAATGGGAAAGCTAATGATCTGAAAGATGACTATAGATGGCATGTTGGTTACAGATTATAAAGGGCAAAAATCACAAGACTCCCTGGATTAAGGGGTTCAAGATTGTGCTGGGAGATTATTGGTCAGAGATAAGGTTAAGTGCTAAATAAATCACTTCTTCAGGTCTTGAGAACAACTCTGAGGTCTTTTCAGGTGTACCTCACTCAGGTCTCAGGGGAAAGTATACAAGGGGTTGTTCCATCTAAGGGCTCAGCAACTGAAACATAACTTGGTCAAGATGTTATAGTCAGCCTGGCAGAGGTCTGACCATGTGACCATTAGTCAGGTTCAGACTACCATCTTCTGCTGCCTCAGAGATTGCTGGTTATCAGGAAAGGATTGGTCTATGAAGGATGTGTTTGTGTGTGTGTGTGTGTGTGTGTGTGTGTATTTCTAGAGCTAAGATTCCAGCTGAATTAAATTGAATGAAAGTCATAAGACCCTCAGTTTTATAACCTTCAACAACTATTAACATGTTTCTTTTCATTTGTTTTTGACATAGGATTAAAAAATATTAAAAATTAAATATTTCTTCTCCCTGATATGAATCTGTGAATTTATGTAAGAAAAAAACAACTAATTTAACCCTGACAATGGCTCCATTTGAATATGAAGATAGTAGGAAGGAGGATGACAGACTGAGAGTGGAGCTGCAGTAGATGCAGGATAATCCATTCAGCACTCACTTGGAGTCTAATGGACAGTCTGCCAACACTGGTCCTTCCTTTGAAGGTCATAAACAACAAAAACATTTTATAGAAAGCAATAACCCATTGGCTTCCTAATGTAACATAAAAGTGTCCTGACTGAAATGGCATGCCATCAAAAATCGTTTCTAATTATTTTAAGTAATATTTAGATCAATTCATGGTAATCATATTAACTTTCATGTTTATGTCTGAATTAGATTACTTTCACGTTTGTTTAAGCCCTGTTGCTTTTTAAAATGTCTCTTTCGAAGATAAATTGAGCCTGATTAACATAATCAATGGTTCTGGGGGTTCAACATTTGCAGATGCCAGTCAGTGATGATTTCCTGCTTCCTCTTGGAGGAGCCATCCCCCCACTTGGTTGTGACTGAATGTAGTGAGTAGGCTCACACAAGATCCTCCTTGCTCTTAAACATGTGGCCCAAGGAAGACCAGGCCCTTGTAGGACAGTTCTGCATGAAAACATTATCTTCTGAGTCGCTTGAACTCAGTATTTGCTCTGGCGCTAACCAGGGTCCAGACTGAAGAGGACACAGCTGATCTAAGATGGCGTTTCAGTCTGGTGGAGATTTACAAATGACTATACTGATTATTGACATGCAACATGAAGTGGATTTGAACAAAGATCCACAGAGGTGTGTAAGGACAGAGAAAATGCTTGAAAGAGTATTTGGTAGCAAAGAAGAGGTCAGAGGAGGGAAGATGCTGTCAGGTCAGGTTTCCTAGTGGAGGTCCTTTTTGAGCTGGTTTCTAAAGATGAGCCCTATTTGGGGAGGTCTTCCCAGGGGAATGGACAGCTTAGGCTAAGACCCAGATATGTCTGCAAGGGAGAGAGGTCAGGAAGCAGGAGCAGGTTAGCGGGAATATATTGCTACATTGTTCAGCAGGATAATATTCACCTTGCATTGTAGGAATCTGACTTTGGCCCCTGTGCACTAGGCCCTGGTAACACGTACATGATTGTGATTAAGAAGAGGCTTCTATTCTTGGATTGATGATGGTCTGAAGGGACACAGCATCTGCATAGATATGTCATCCCAATAGAGTGGTAAATGCTGTGCTGGAGCTCAATATGATGGCACAGGCCCCAGAGGAAGTTGACCAAGGGCCCATTCCCTGGGGAATTATGCTGGTCCAGGTGTTCTGTTTTTTGTTGTTTTTTTTTTTTGACTCTTTCTTAGGAAAGCTCACTTGTCAGCCTTGAAACATTTTAGATGGGATTTTTACACTCTGCAGAAAGGAAAGTAAGAGAAAGAATGGTCATGTGACATATCCAAACCACATACACACACACACACACACCTGGCAAGTCATGAGGCCTGGCTGCAGATTGCTGGTTTGCATGAACCTCCATTAGCAAAAGGAGGGCAGCTTCCATGAGTCAGGATAGGCAGCTGTCATTGGAAGCTGACAGCCACCCCAAATTGTCTTGGAAGTGCAGAAATCCTTCACAGGACTGGAAGGTGAACCAATCAGTCATAAGAACCTCAAACCTCAGATGGAGCCACATTCTCTAAAGCCAGCCTCCAGGGCAGGGCCTGCTCTGGCTGAGAGCCATGCCCTGGTCCTCAGCCTTCCCTGAGTTGCATTCACCCAGGAAGGCAGCTGACAGGGATCCAGCAGTGGTTGCTGGCAGGCCCTAGAACCTGACTTTATTCCCTGTGTGCTCAGAAGCTGGAGCTCCTGAGTCTGCCAGTGGAAGCTGGGGTTTCTGAAAATAAGGGAGGTGCTACCCCTGACACAGTGCCTCCTGTTTACTTGAATTAGATCTCTCCTGGATAATGAAGACATTCATAGACCTGCAAGGACCCTACACCTTCAGAGCTGGGCCAGGCATGCTCGAAGGACATGTACTCATTTTGAAGCCCTATTGTCACACCACAGTCATTGACCACAGGATTCAGACAGGTCCTTCTTTATCTCAGCACCTTTTCCTCTCTGTCCTGTCCTTTGCAACTTGTTCAGATGGCTGTTACATATGCAGTAGCAATCAGAATGGTTTATGCCCATCAATTATAATAAATGCACAGTTTTTAAATTTCCACCTGAGTGAAGTGGTAAAATGCAATATTAGGAATATTGAGGCAAAACGTATTATAAAATTTCTTTAAAAATATTTTCTATAATGTCTTGTGCCCATGCTCCCTTATGGAACATTTAAGAGATCAGTATATTTTAGCTAGTTTCCCTCACAACATTTATTCTTGATTTTTTTATATATGAAGTTTCTTTTAAATATGAAGCTGTCTTCCTGGCTTCTATTCTAGAATGTAAGCAACATAGATCACTTGCCAGCCCTTCAAGAAAAACATTTTTTAAAATATGAAACTGCATATATGATATTTTCAGACTCATAAAAAATTCAGCCTTCTAAGGGAAATTACTTTGCATATAGCAATTTGATATTATATAACCATTTCATGGCACGATGCTCATAGAATGAGACCAATTTAAGAAATGTCTTCCTTATTTTAAATAAAGATAATAAGATATCAATGCCAAGATACCTTCAGATAGCTTGTGGAAAGGCAAGGATGGAATGGCAAAGATCCATCGTCAGGTGTGTCTAGCCTAATCTTTATTCAGATCACTTGTCAACTAGGGAATGGTGATGCCATCCCTGGTGCCAACTGGGGCAGGGCTGAATTTTATAATTGTGCTAATCTCCTTTTAGCCAGTCACTGCTACCAGTTATGACTTTTTGAGGTGAGAAAACCTTGGTTTTTGCCTCAAGCTGGTCATTAAGTGTTGCTAATGACAGCTTTCCTGAAGAAATGGAAAATAACAGAATGTGATTTAGTATAAATATGATATGTCAGAAGCTGCCCCCCCACTAAATGTCATTATTGAGGTGGGATAGCTTGCATTGCACAAGAAGTATGGCCCTATTTTCAAACAGAGTAGAAAGGAACTCTGATGCCTGAACAAATCTTTCCCACTGCCATTCTTGATCAGCCACACTTCTGTAAGAAAGGCAGGCTGCATCTCACTGCACTGGGGCTGGTGCCCAGTGATTAAGCTATATTGCCTCTCTCTTATGTGCCCAGACCACATGTCAAGACAAAAAAGCCTTCAATTCAGAATTTAGCCCCTTCACGTGAAAGCTCAAGCTGAATTAACAAGCAGATAAGGATAAGAAGTTGAGAAAGATCAGGGACAAATGTTGTTTGGAAATTAATCACTGTAGGATCTTGCTTAACCACTCCTGCTTCTGAGTAGAAAGTTGTTCATGCTTCCTTTAAAAGAGTTGTGACATAAAAAAAGAAAAAAATATCCCAAATCCAAGTAATCAGGGAAAATTACTTTAAGACTTTATTTTAGTTATTATTTCACAAGACCTCTATGTGATGCTCAAATAATGAAATGGTGTCCAGAAACCAATTCCCAGGTCAGGGAACTGAGGACTTCAGTGACACGCCCCCTCCCTGTTTGCCTGGGAGAGGGGCCACTTCATTTGCTATCTGTGCCTTTCACCAGAATCCACTCTGACCTACTGTGACATACACATGCAAGTGTGCATAGATGGTTTTTGTGATGTTGGCCAGGACACAGGGCCCCTTTAAGTATCAGTTTCCTCACTCCTTAATATATAAAATGTGGGTATTAATATCTACTTGTAGAGGTGAAATGCAGTGATATATATATATAAAGGAACTTAACTTAGCACTCAGCACATGGTAAACCGCCTAATGAATAGGGTTGAATACAGTCCAGTTTTGTTAAAGTATTGATATAGAATTCAAACATTTATTCATTTATTCATTCATTCATTTCTTCCTTCATTCTAAAACTTCTGCATCTGGGCTTAAACAACTTAGCCTCATTCAATTAAGTGCATTTCTGAGTAAAAGCAACAGTCTTCCCTCCATATCCTGTGTCCAAAGTACTGTCAGGGTCAGCATGTCCTGGCCACCCTCCTTTTGTCATCACATCTGGATCTAACCCTCTGCCCAAGAGCAGAAGACTCCCCATTTTCCCACAATTTCTTCTTGTTTTATTCATTTATTTATTTTTACAATAGGAAAGCATTTTAATTCAAATATTTACAATCTTGTTGATGCTTGTATTTTTACTGCCCAAAGTTAGATTTTGTAAATGCAAGTTGAATGAGTGGTCCAATCTGAGCCATTCTCATCATGGACTTTCTAGGAATCCCATCTTCCAAGCTGCTTCCTTCTTCAAAATGGTCATTTGCTACTGTTCCAGGTGGAATGGCATCATCCCAAGATTTATGTCCAGCTGGCATCTTAGAATGTGACCTTATTTGAAAACTAGTGGCCTGGTGCACGGATCTGTGCACATTGAAAGGAAATTAATTAGAAAAAATATTTTAATATTGCTATTTGCCCTTTCTCTATAATAGAAGTGTCAATTCACGATTGACAATGACAGATCTAAACACACGTGTGCAATTGGCGCCAGCGAGAGCTTTATATGTATTGTGCATGCACTAATCACAAACATGTAAATTGAGCATCCCTCCACTATGCTCACCAGCCAATCAGGGGAGTATGCAAATTAACCCAACAAAGATGGCGGTTAATTTGCATACGCAGGTGCAGAGTGA
Organism: Myotis brandtii; assembly: GCF_000412655.1. Lineage (NCBI taxonomy): Eukaryota > Metazoa > Chordata > Mammalia > Chiroptera > Vespertilionidae > Myotis > Myotis brandtii. The sequence continues at coordinate 3,995,717 of NW_005353967.1, read as the reverse complement.
AGACTGAAGGCTCCAGCCGGAGCAGCAGCGTAGACTGAAGGCTCCAGCTAGAGCAGTGAAGACTGAAGGCTGAAGAGGCTTCGCTTCTCCGCTGCGACCAGAGAGAAGGCCTGGGTCCTGGGTGCCAGAGGAAAACCGGTGCAGGCAGCCAGGGGAAGGAAGGCCTATTGCATGAATCTCTTTGTGCAACGGGCCTCTAGTATATATATAGAACCCAAGGAACTGATGCAGTTGCAAGCCTCAGTTTCCTACCCCCCACTTCTGTGCATTAAAGGACAATCTTCAACATATAGAAGCAGTTCTTGTCTGGCAGTCATGGTACCTGTACCCAATCCTGCCACTGTCCCACAGCGGGATCAGGGGCACATGGTTCAACCTCCCTGCTCCTCAGTTTCTACATAAATAAAAATGAATTGAGAAAGCTGATATATCACATTCTATGGATAGATGCACAAAACTCTATTCATATATTTGTTTTTATGATAATAAGAACTCTCTGAAAAGCATTTTTATATTATATCAAGATCAAATGAAAGGCATCTTTGGTGAATTCTGCAGGCAATTTAGTAAGCATTTAATTTATGCTACTTTTGCTACCTTTGAAATATATTTTATGTACATTTAAAGTGTTTTTAAAAGTAAAAAATGTGATTTCTCACAGCAAAGACATGAGCAATGTCTGTTTACAGTACAGTTATGAGCTAAATTTGTATTTTTTTTGGGGGGAGGCATGTTAAAACCATTCTGTACATGTCTTTCCAAAATTCATATGTTGAAACCTAACCCTGATGTGATGGTGTTAGAAGGTGGTTAGATTACAGATGTGGAGTCTTCATGAATGGGATTAGTGAGTCCCTGATAGAAGATACCCCAGAGAGCTCCCTTGCCCCTTCTGCCATGTGAGGAAACAGCTAAAGGTCTCTGTGAAGCAGAAGTGGGCTTCAACAGACATAAAATCTGGTAACACCTTGATTTTGAACTTCTCATCCTCCAGAACTGTACGAAATAAATTTCTGTTGTTTATGAGCCACCCAGTCTATGGAATTCTGTTACGTCAACCCAAATGGACTAAGACATTCTCTCTATGCAACTAAGCTGACAAAATAAAAACCTGGTTAATTAACTCTATGAATCAGCAAGTCAATCAAGCTGGTGTAAATTTATTACTTTCCTGAATGCCTTCATCATCAAGCCTGTAGTGTTTGTGCATGTGGAAAACCCTTAAGGCTCTGTGCAAGGACAAAGTCAGACGCAATGACAAAGATAGGTGAGATCTGCATCTTGGTTGTCATGCTTGCACCTGTATGTCTCTGGTGCCTTGTCCTCAGTGTGGCTCATTCTCTTCCTGGGTCTCTCCATGTGCTCCACCCCAACTTTCATTAATCTGCATGTGCTTTGTCTGCCCTACTTCCCTAGCCCATGATGAGGGCAGAGGTGTCATGATCAATGGCCTGGGCAGAGGTCAGTTACAGGGACAACATGGCAGCCCTGATGGAGGTTGTCCAGGTAGGCTTCCTAGAGTGCCCATTTGGAGTTCCCCAAAATAAATGAAGTCTGAATCCCCATTGTGGTACAGTAGCTGTGTTTCCAAAGGGATCTTCCTTCCTTTCTATAATTCTTTTACTGTAAACAATTAAAGAACATGGAAATAAACAAAAAAGCACTATTATTTTCTCAACTCAACAATATATTGATTTTTGTACATTCTCTTCTAGCTTTTGCCCACATATATACAGATACATTGCAAAATTGTAATGAGTATATTTCTGTCTATGTTCTGCATTATTTATTTAGCATAAGATTTTCCTCTAGTGCTATGCAATTCCATACATTTTTATTTTATTTTTTAAAATATATTTTATTGATTTTTTTTACAGAGAGGAAGGGAGAGGAATAGAGAGTTAGAAACATCAAAGAGAGAGAAACATCGACCAGCTGCCTCCCGCACACTCCCCACTGGGGATGTGCCCGCAACCAAGGCACATGCCCTTGACCGGACTCGAACCTGGGACCCTTGAGTCCGCAGGCTGATGCCCCATCCATGAGCCAAACCAGCTAGGGCTTCCATATATTTTTAAATGACTAATATTTTTTTTAATTAATGTATTAGGATTTATCCTTTATTTGTAAATATTTAGCTAGTTATTTTTTCTAAATAACAAGCTTGCTTTGTATAGTCCTTTTGGGTCTATACTATTAAAAACTAAGTACACAACTTTAAATCTACTTTATAACATGTTTTACACTTTCCATTGTTTGCTTTAGTAAGAAAAAAGTGCAGTGGACACTCCATCCATATAGAAATGACACATTATTGTTGATATGTGGTAGAAAATTTTCTTAGGTATATTCCTAAATTGGGGATTCTGGAGTTTAGATGTCAACCTTTCTGTCACATTGTCACTTGATGTTTAGTGTGCTATGGCCAGTGTGCACCAATATTTAGGGCCAATGGGGTTGCCAGTGAGTTATCTTTGCTAAATAGTATTTAATTAGGACAACATGAAGTAACTATTACATAAGATATAGTTTAAATAATAATATTCAATTATTATGACTTGTGGCCATGCTGGATCCCTCATACATTTTATGGGTAGGAAACATCAGATAAAGCATTTCAGAAAGGTTTGTGAGAGCCCCAAATTCCCACAGCTTGTCGGTGATGCAATGGAACTAGCACCACAATTTTCTGAATATTAAGACATGTTCTATGGAAAGTGAGTGTGCAATCTGAACTAACTCATGGCAATGGCATGGCTTTCCCAAGTCAGCTACTGATAGATAATTTTTCTAATAGTGTGTAACACTTTATTTCTTTTTCTTTAGTCCAGGAGAATCTACTCACTTATGTATGCAGCAAACATTTGGCATCTACTATGTGCTAGATACTGCTCTAAGAATAAAGGATACAGAGACTACTCAACCGAACAAGACTGCTCTCAGGGAGATTCAGCATACAAGTAGGCAGGAAAGCCACGGAGCAGGTGCATAGATAGGCAAGAAACTAAGGAACTAAGAAAGAAACAATCATGCTAGGCAGTGGTGTGATCACAGGGGGGAAATGCTGGTTTATAAAAGTGGTTGGAAAAGAGTCTTATATGAGGTGATATTTAAGCACAGCTCTAAATGGAAGGAAGAAGAAAGTCATGAGTTTATCAAGCCTGAGAGAATCTCAGAACAGAACCTTGGCCCAAGAAGAAGAGCAGGAGAAAGAAGCGGAGATGATCCAGAGGAGGGGGCACAGAGAAGGAGGAGCTGACATCAGAGAATCTGCAGTAGGTTGGGTGATGTAGGACATTCGGGACTATTCTGAGGACTGTTATTTTTTTTCCAAGAAGGTAGGAAACCATTGGAGAATTTTGAGCAAATAAGCAACATGATCTAAATCTGTGTGTGTGTTTGTGTGTGTGTGTGTGTGTGTGTGTGTGTGTGTGTGTGTGTGTGTGTGAGTTTAAGTGTCCCCCTGACTCCTGTAAGGGTAGATGATAGATAGTCAAGAGATGGAGTTGTAAAATCTGTCAGGAGATTAGGAGACTGGTTCTGCAGAGGTCTAGGTGATCTGTGGTGGCAGCGTGGACTGGAGTTGTTGTCATCAAATCAATAAGATGGGATACACTAAAAATGTCTAGAAGGCAGAGCCAACAAGACTTACCAAGAAATTAATTGTAGGGTGAGAGATAAAACTGAAATTATGAATGACTAGAATTTCATTTTCTTTCATCAATAGTCAGGGTGAGTTGTGAGTGGTATTGAACTAAAATAATAGGTGTTTTATACTCATGGCATGTTTCCCAAAGGACTTACAGAATTGTTTACTCTTTCCAATGGTTTGCATTTGTAATAACATTACAATGAACAAACACATTCATCTAGCTGTTTCCTTTTCTTTGAAGATAATCTTTCTGTTGGCATTATGGGTTCAATGAAGAATCTGCATGTCATTCTGAGTTGTTAATAGCATAATATTGGGAGAGGCCATGTATCCCTTGACCATTGCTAATGGAGAAGTTTGAGAAATGAAGCAGGTAGTTTGCAAGATTAAATGATTTGTTTATACAGGGGGAAGCAGGCTGAATGCACATGATGCAGGGAGTGAGTCCAGGTAGTGAAGGTTCCAGAGAAAAGGCTGACACATTGAATACAGATGAGCAGGGGACTTCAGATTAAGCAGTGGAAGAAAACATAAATTAGGGATCATGATTTGTCATTTTAAAATAGTTGATGTTGGTTTTTTGTTTTCAATTTATTTTATTCCTGTCCTACTTTCATACTCAGGTTCTGTGAGTGGAAGAAAGACTTCAATAGCTGATGCAAATTGGAAAAAGATGGAACAAAGGGTTCAGTTTCTATAAATTCGTTACCACCCATGAAGTCAGGAAGCCATGCTGGAAAGTCCACTACACAGCCCACTGCCATTCTGCCCACACTCAGACTCCCAGAAATTGTCTTTGCCTTCCTCCCCTTGTATCCCAGAATCCCTGATATTTTAGCATTTTCTACAAAGGATTATAGGGGCACACCAAAGCAGAACAAAATAAAAATATTTGTGGAAAATATATTGACTTTTTTTAGGGCTAAAACATATCACAATGGTGATCCCTGGAAGGTGAGTGAAGCAATTGTGGAATTATGTTGGCATATACAAACTAGTTTTCTCTCAGGAGAGCAAGAGGAACAAAGAAACAAGATGAGGCATGACTAAAACTATACATATGTGTTTGATCCAGAAGTAGCAGCAGAAAATATGAAGTAGTCAACGTCTGAAAAAGTAGAGCAGGTAAGGTTGGTTCATAAAACCTAGAGAAAATTTGATTTTGAAATTCTCTCTTTCTCACATGTTTCCTGCTGCCCACCAGTATCAAAGGTACAGTCAGTATGGGAAACGGAGTTCGATTCGGGTTATTAATGATGTTAAATGTGACTGAGTATCAAGATGGTGAAATGTGCTGACGACACAAAATTACTAGGTTAGTGAAGACCAGAGAGGATGGGGAAGCACCTCAAATGGGTTGAACAAAATTCAGTAATTGGGCAATATAGTGGCAGATGAAATCCACCATAGATGAGGTCAAACTTACTAGAAGGAATACATTAAATGCCTCATCTATGCTGAAGGGCTCTGAATTAGTTGTAGCTTCCTGATAATAAGTTCTAAAAATCACGATAGCTCAGGGAAAACATCTGCTCTATGCACAGCACCAGTCAGAAAGAATGAACCAGATGTCAGGGTTGGTGAAGAGGAGGTAAAAAAAATGCATGAATGATTTAAAGTCATTATGGTGAAGACCCTTTCTAATCTTTTGGGAAAAAAAAACAAGAAAAGAAAACATTCAAAGGAGAATAATCCCAATGTAACAGGGGTCAATTGGCTATGCATATGTTAGAGAAAAGAGAACTAAGCAGAAGATTCCTATTTTCACTTCCCATAAATGAATCATATAATGTGGTGTTTGCAGAAAGACAAAAGTCAGCTTGAGTCATCTTCATTCAGGAAATGATTGTAGAAGACTAAATAGGTCATAAAATTCCAGGGAAAACATATTTCAGACAAAAGACTGTGAAGATTTTCTTCTAAGAAAACTGGCTTAGTTACTGCAGCAGCTTAAGTTGGAACCAAGTGTCCAGGAAGAAGATTCAAGGGTTTTCTGCCAACACAGCTGACCTAAACCGTCCTGCAAAACCCACGGAAAATTCTATTTCACATTCACACTGAGGGTTTTCCATTTCCCTCTACAAACCAAACTACCTTTACAGTGTCTGCATTTTGTCTGCTTGCTACATTTCATTCATCAGCCCCTCCAAGCCTCGGGTTTAGCCCCTAGTTGGAAATATTGACAGGCTAGTTTTCTCATATCATGGATTTTCATGTTTATTAAGAAACCTTCTAGGATTTTACATATGCAAAACAGGCTGTTCTGATTTTTCCTCTATGAACACCATCACAAGTTTTATTCAGTGATGCAGACCTGAGTAGCCTGCTCATCTGAGGATGGATAAAGGAGTTATAATCATCAAAGCATTTAAACCTTGGACTTATTATAAATACACTCTCTCCTTTGAAATGGCAGAGGTTCAAGGGAACAAGTGACATACATTAGAGTGCACTAACAGGTGACTTGTTTACTGCCCTCTTCTGAAAGGAGATTCACTAGATTCCATGCTGCATCATCACTTAACGGGAGCAGACCCAGTTCGACCTGCAGGCTGTGCAGGCCCCTCCTGGATGATCTGTTGTTGAGTTAGGTTCAAGAAATGTTCATCTAGATCAGTGATGGCGAACCTTTTGAGCTCGGCGTGTCAGCATTTTGAAAAACCCTAACTTAACTCTGGTGCCCTGTCACATATAGAAATTTTTTGATATTTGCAACGATAGTAAAACAAAGACTTATATTTTTTATATTTATTTTATATATTTAAATGCCATTTAACAAAGAAAAACCAACCAAAAAAATGAGTTCGCGTGTCACCTCTGACACGCATGTCATAGTTTCGCCATCACTGATCTAGATGGTCCTCTACTATGGTAAGTATCCTTTTATCATGTACCTGGTTTCCCCACCTGACTTGGTTTAGCCAACACAATGAGGCAGAAGTTACAGAGCAGGTATCCAGCCCAGGCCTGCAGAGACTCTGTTCATCTTATTTGTTCCCTTGAACCTCTGCCATTATCAAGGCAGGGCCCCACCTGAGTCTTCCTGCAAATTCCATGAGGAGGATGAGAGACTCATGGATCAAAGCAGAGCTACCCCTGCCAGCCCAACTGATATAAGTGACTCCTAGCTGGATACACATTCATGAGTGAACCTAGACCAGCCTAGACCAGCTACGCCTGAGCCCAGGAAACACCAGAAGAACTGAGACCAGCTGAGACCAACATAAATCCCCTGATCTCTTGCCCACTCATAAATAACTATTGCTTTTTATGTTGCTAAACTTTGGAGTAAGTCTGCTATGCAGCAAGAACTAGCACGCACAGTTATTGATTTATTCTCTCTCAACCTTTTAAAAGGTAGGAATTCTTGCCTGGCTTATTCACTGTTTTCTTCCCCAGAACCTGGCTCTTAGTAGGAACTCAAAAAGTGCTTTTGAATGACAGCACCAATCCTTAAGTCAATTAGATTTGCTCATCAAATTGTTCTGAGTTTAAATTTAATTGTTTTGGCCCCTTGGATCAGAGGTTGAAAGACTTTTTCTATAAAAACCAGATAATATATGTTGCAGGCTTTGCATGCCTCAGTTATTTGTTTATAGTTTTGTGTGTGTGTGTGTGTGTGTGTGTGTGTGTGTGTGTGTGTGTGTGTGTTTGTGTGTGTTTTACTAATCCTTTAAAAATGTAACCATTCTTAGCTCCAGGGCAGTACAAAAAACAGTCCCTGGCCAGAGTTTGCAGACTCCTGCCTAGAGAATGTCTTTTATTGGATGCATGCTGGTTTTGCACATAGGGCTGCCCTGCTGCACATCAGAGCACTATCTTATGAAACTCATTACTAAATCCTTTGTAGAGACCATGATGGGAACTGTGGCTGCATCACTTCTACTGACATGTCTCTTTAGTCCCATCCCAGGAGCAGAGATATTTTTGACCAACTGTGTTGCTTTAGCTTATGGACCTAAAATACAGGAAATTTACATTTGCATCTCTTTAAGACCAATTTTATTTGCCTACAATAAAGCCAGAAGGTCTCATTTATGGATTATTTAAGGTTCTTTCCTCTTTATTTTATAACTCTCACCATTTTTTCATTACTCCAAATATGCCCTCTATTTATGTATTTCATTGTATAAATACAAAGTGCCCTGAATTCTTATTGGAAGAAGTGAAACATACATAAATAGATTTTTAACATACAAATTCTTTGTAAAATAAGATGTTAGTCAAATTGCTTAAGGATTTTCCAAGTTTAAAATGAATCATGGGCTGTTATTCTATCACAATGATCTAGTTATACCTGAAGAATAAACTTATATTTATTTTTTGATGAAGATGTCTACTTATAAAATGAATTCCCTCTATTATAGATGAAGAGAGATTTGTGGATAGGCACATTGCTCTAGACAGCAACCTCAACATAAGAAATGTATATAGTTGTGTCCTGGGAAGAGTGATTGATTCTTTGCATATACAAAGTATCTGTGTGACAAGGACAACTCCCTCAATATTACTCAAGGGATAGCACTTACTACCTTATAAAATAATTATTTGCCTAAATGTTGTCCCACTAGACTAGAAACTGCCTGCGGTTAGGGCTTCCTTTCTTTTATATTTTCAAATACTTAGGATGGTGCTTGGCATAGGGTTAGATACAGGATAGAAATCTGTGCAATTAATTCATCTTCAAAAGCTTTGGATTTTATGAGAAATATTGTTGATTCCATTAATAGAACAATTTATGTTTTTAATGTTATGTTGTTAATTTGTTCCTCATAGGAAGAACATGAATTACAAAATAGAAAGCTGAAGTCTTAGAAATTACCGGATTTATCCAAATTTAGGCATCTAAGTAAGTGGCAAATCTTTTACCAGAATCCAAAACTTCTTATGGCTACTGTAAGCTTATTTGCAGGATGAAAAAACTGCTTATTGGTGTAAAAATATGGCTTAATAGAGCTGTGATTGTGTGTGTGAGGGAGGGGGAATGGGGGAGGGAGGGTGTGAAAGATCCAAGTATGTCTTAATTGCTTAGTCATAATATATCCTTATTAAAACAACTTGCGTGGATTCATTTTCCTTAGTCTCTCTGGTTCCAATGCAATTCAATTATCAAAAGTTGCAAATAGACCTTTATAACATTTATTACCTATGGCCTCCAAGATACCATGTCATCTACTCCTTTGTATGACAAGTTTAACCACTGCCAGGGATTTTTATGTTTATTCCTAAACCGAGCTCTGTTCCTCTAAAACCTATCTTTGTCAATTACTTTTTAAAAAGATGGAAAATGTTAGAGAGCTTTTGTATTATATGAAAGGAAACAGGCTGCTCCATTGGAAACAGACTTACTTTCTGCTTTGTCTCTTTCAGTCCCCATGCCTGGTGTTGTCTCTGCTCCCGGTCCATTCTCGGCCCTCTCCAATCCACTCAGTACCTCTGAGGCTGTGTTCTTTGACCACCTTTGACTCTGGCTTATGGGTGCTAGCTGAATGCTGGAGGAAAAGGAGGAGAAGCATGAGTGTTTATTACTACCCTCTCTGTATTAGAAAGTGTTTTCTATACCCTTTCTGGTCACCATGCCTCTGGGCATTCTCTACCATAGCCAGGGCTCCATCCTCAACTTTGGGTTTTCTAACACAGCCCTACCCGCTATTCCCAATCAAGGGATGGTAGAACTTCCAGCCACAGAGAATCTCTGGGTTACCTCACCACCCCCTGTTTGGCTCCTCAGCTCTTTCATCACCCATGTAACAAATTCCCTGCCTTAATTGTTCTCTGAAACACCTAGAGTGGTTTTGTTTCCTGGTTGGAACCTGACTAATTTAAACCAGTTAGTTATTCTTTTTCATTTGAGCCAGGGGAAACCTAGTGTCACAGAATAAAATGTCTGAAAATTACATGTCTAGTTAGTGGTGGAGTCCGGATTTTAACCCAGGTCTGTCTGTCTGTTTCTCTGAGACAGGCCTATTCGCAGAGAGATGCAGAAATGGAATGGTGCACTGGGCTGAGATGATGTTTGCTGGTGTTAGTATTGGGCAGCCCTTGCACTCTAACCTGGCAAGACATGCTGACTATACTCAGACTCCAGTAGCTATAGACAGAGACTAGTTGTTTGACCTCAGTTGCTTGGGGACAACCAGTGAAAGGTATTCTGAACCTGTGTTGGATGAATCAATGGCCCGTCATTGACCTTCAAGTGAAACCACACTCGGGGTAGAGGCCTGTAATTAATATTAGTGATAAATGTTGCATAGGACTGAGCCGGCAGGATCTGGAAAGACAATGATAGAAAAGAATAGTCTCTGGGCAGCACTTGGATTGTGCAATAACTAATCAAAATCATCATGGGCAGGAAGTGTTGCCAGCTGCCCCTAATAATAATAGCAAGATTTCTCAGAAAACAGCAATTCATAATCATGCTATCAATTTCTTAAGTATTGCAAATTGAGCTGTTATCTTTCCTAAAAAATCACTCCTATCTTGCACCTTACAACTCTTTTGGAATATTTACTGTTTTGTCTGAACAAGAGCACTAGTGCAGAACATCTCAGTGTTTCACCTCTGAGGTTTCTGGACCGTATCAAAGTAAAAGCAATCAATATTGGTTAATAAGCCAGATCAGTGTGATTAGTATTCTTTACAACATTGGCACACTTCATTTTATGAACAGATTGCCTATGAAAACTTGGGCTTATATCTTGTCTAGACAATGCCTTACATGGCCATTCAAATTAATAATGTGCCAGAATTATCTTATGCTTAATGCAGCTGGCTCTATATTGACTCTGGAAATTAAATTTACTCCACAATGGTATTGACAGCTGGGTCTCTGGCATATTTAATGGATCTCAATGAAGATGGGGCTGCATCTTGTGCCTTCAAGCAAAATGTTGATAGCTCATCATTTTCATAAAAAGTGAGAAAGTGCTTTATCTAGAAGCATTTCATATCTTGGTGGACTAAATCAATGTAAAAGGAGGTTGCAATCGGTTGAACTTACCCCCATGGAAGAAAAACAAAAAGAGAATCAGCCCAGGCATCCTGTAAAACAAGGGCTTGCTGGCTCATTAAATGTGTAGTTTAGGAATCTTAATGTAGATCAGAGGACTAGTTTTAGTCCCTAGGAGTAGAACTCTGTCCTGTGGATTTGATTTAAACATAATGAAAATTCTCATAAATGTGTATGTCCAAAGTTAGGCCAGAAATATGGCTCTCCAATTTTCAACTGGTTTATTTCAGACATGGGGAGTGTTTACTGTGCACTCTGCCCTGTGCCATCTTTCTGACTTGTAAGTAACCTCTTGAGAAAAGTAATGCAGATATTTTAAGGAAAATCTTTGATGTAGGCAGGTTTGATTTAATGAAACCAACCTATCAACAAATGCTTACTAGCAGATTTTCTTGGCCTCACCTCCGTGGTCCCCAGTATGACAATGCATAAAAGGAAAGAAGCCTAACTTTTCTAGTTTTTGGAGACTTGTATGTTGCAGAACTAATTTTAAGATAGTTCTTGCTTATACTTTCTAAAATAATGTAGTCCAGGGTAGTTTTCAGACAAAAGCCAAACAAAAGTTGGTTTGAGTGGGAGGCTCAGAGAGCTGTGTGAGAGTTAAGTGCTAGACGAAAGCAATTCGTTTATTCACCTCTTTCTCCCAAACCCAAGCCCCCAAATATTTTACTGTGACATGATGATCTATGGCTAGTCTTTCTTCTTGTTAAATGGCAAATAACCCTAAAGGAAGTGTTGTTGAGTATTCACACTTTGAGGTAACAGTTTATCACATCATTTCTGATATGGCATAAAGTGGCAGCTGAACCCTGTAGGACCAGGCACCAAAGAGCAAAGTTTGGGACAGTAGGTGGGGAGCAAGGAATCAGTGAGGGCACATGAGGGTGCAGTCCAGCTGTAGGCCATAGGTAGAAGGTTCCAGCATCAGGCTTCATTTCTCTTCTGACTTCATATGTGTGGTTGAGTAATTCTGTGTGAGCTGCAGGCCACATTAGGCTGCATAGCCCAGTCGAGGGTGCCAGCTTCCCAACAAAGAAAACTGGGACACCAGGAAAGAGCCTGAAATGGAAGTTGAAAAATGACAGGAAACTCTACATTTGCTACAGTCCTCATCACAAAATGATTCGGCATTGAAGTTTGACCCTGTGTGCCCCTCGTCAATCCCCTCCTTCTTCCCTCCATGCAGGTCCTAGATAGAGTTGGTGCTCTATTCGTGGGGCTGAACTGCACAACACTGAATAGGCAAGTGGGAGATGTGTGCTTGTAAAACATGGAATGACACCATTCTGAAAACTTGGAAGTTTGTGTTCTGTGACTTGATTTGATTCTTTAGACATGTTAGGCAAGTGGTGGATAAAGAAGACTTGGTATTTTTTCAAAAGTGATGTCCTTGAGTGAAAGCTTCTCAGGCTGCAATAATCAAGCACCACAAGGTAGGTGGAAATAACAACAGAAATTTATTCTTTCCCAGTTCTGGAGGACAGGGGTTTGAAATCAAGGTACCTGCAGGCTGTGCTCTCTTTGAAGGCTCTCAGGGAGGGTCCTTCATTGTCTCTTCCGACTTCTGATAATAGATGCCAATTTTTGGTGATCCTTAGCTTGTGGCAACATACCTGCAGTCTCTGTATCTGTTGTTAAATGACCTAGTTCTTTTGTGTTTGTGCCCCATTTTTTCTCTTCTTATAGGATCCCAGTCATTGGACTAGGGCAGTGGTCGGCAAACTGCGGCCCCTTGAGTGTGGCTCTTCCACAAAATATCACGTGCGGGTGCGCACGTACAGTGCTATTGAAACTTCGTGGCCACACTCAAGGGGCCAAAGAGCCACATGTGGCATGCGAGCCGCAGTTTGCTGACCACTGGACTAGGGCCCACTCTGCTCTATTATGACATGATAGTAACTTCGTAACATCTACAAAGACCCTATTTCTCAATAAGGCCACATTCACAGGTCCCAGTATTAGGACTTAAACATGTCTTTCTGGGGACACATTTCAACCCTCCACAGACATAGAGAGACATCGAAAAAGATCTTGCAACTTTTCTAAAATAAGTGATTAGTGCTATATTTTACCCTCTCAGCACTGCTTTAGTTGTAGGTTACAAATTTTGATGTTATATTTTTACATTCATTCTCTTCAAATTTCTTTATATATGGACTCTTTAGTAATGTATTGTTTAATTTGAAAGTTCAGACTTCTGGAAAGGAGGGCATAGGAGTAACATTGGACATGTTGGACAAGTAAGTAGCCACATCCATGGTATTTCGGGTCCACACAATGGTCACTAATATTCATGTAGTGGTTTCCAGAGAATGAGAGGACCTGTGTGAACCAATGATGCTGAGAGCAATGCTTCCTTGTCCAGGTGGAGGCAGGCCGGTAAGATGTGAGAAGACATTTCTGCTGAGAATCAGAGTAAAAACTGAAAGACCAGAGTTTCCAGGTCCTCTTCTAGCCATAAATGTTCAGGAAAATCTTCCTAGGATGGCTTATTTGTGGAATGATTTTATAGCCTGTGGTGACTTTATACTGGTTGGCTGCCATCTCTACAAAACAGATCCTTTGAAACATAATAATTAAAGTGCCCATGCCCCATCCCCCATTCCCTTATATTAACAGATATCTTTTCTTTCTTTTGCCAATGTAAACTATTCATTTAGTAATGAAAATCCCTTTATTGTTTCTGTGGTAGGTAAATCAGGTAACTCAAGTATGTCAAGAAATAAAACAGTAACATAACTCTACTTACAAAACTCAAAGTCAATCTCCTGAACATCAAGATAAGAAAACATCCTGAACAATAATGTTTTATTTTGACACAATGAGCAAGCTTTCAGTGCCAAATCAAACAATGATCTGAGCATTGCCAATTCTTTATCCCCACAAAGTAAAAAATAGAGCCCTTTTGTAATATAAAATCATCCATTGTTCCACCATAGTCTTTCTTCTGACAAGGTTTCATTGTCATCCAAAGTAGGCAATACTTTCCTCTTGACCTCATTTTTATATTGTTTTTGTCCAGGAACACTCCAGAAATAATATCCCTTATCTGTAATGTTAATTCTCTTAATAGAGAATTAAGAATATTGCTAGCAACGTTGTCTTAGGAGCATTCTTGTTCCTTCCTTTTGCATGTATTTAACAATTATACACTTCAATCTTGGTGCAAAATCCCTGTGGGGGGGAACCTAAAGAGTCCATAGACCCTGTCCGAAGAGAATTTACAAACACCAAGGGTAGCAAAAGAAGATTGACCATAAGGCAGGGCAGAAGTCACAAATGCTGCATGTCTGTGATGTGAGAGATCAGAAGAGGAGTAAAATGCTTCTAACATCAGCATTAAAGAAACCATTGAGAGGAGGTGCAGCTAAACCAGACTTCGGCAATGTTTTCAGACCTGTGAATAGAGCAGTGCATGGACAATTGGTCCAAGAGAGCATTGAGCAGTTAAACTAGTGAGCTCCACCTCCTACGACCATCTCTTCTGTTCTCTGCACAACTGCTAAGGGTGCCATGACCTATCTTGTGACTCTGAAGATGCCAAGAGGAGCACATTGAAATGGTCAGTGGGCTGGGGTCAGAGAATGGAAGGGCTAGAAATCTGGAACCCAGATCTTTCTTCAGAATATTACTGATGTCTTCTTATTACCTTTTGTTTTTATTTTTGTTAGTATTTTTATGTTGTTTATATTTTTTATTCTTTATTTGTTTGTTGAAAAAACAAAGAATATATATGAAAGGGAAAATAAAACTTTGTCAAATCTTCTAGGATTTTTGTAGTAAAACTAAAAATCATCTAGTATGGTATCTGGAACTTATAGTTTGGAATGCATAAAAAGTGGGATACACACTTGAGTGCATCAACAACTGCAACACAGGAAGAAGACCAGACCAGGCGACCATGGGCCCAGAGACAAATCTGCACTCACTGTGTGGGGCAATCATCTTTGAAAGGAGCTTACTTTACTCATATCCTATATAATAAAAAGGCTAATATGCAAATCAACTGAACTGCGGAATGACCAATCACTTTGACATGCACTGACCACCAGAGGGCAGACACTCAACACAGGAGCTTCCCCCTGGTGGTCAGTGCACTCCAACAGGGGGAGCACCTCTCAGCCAAAAGCCAGGCTCACAGCTGGTGAGTGCAGCAGAGTGGCGGGAGCCTCTCCCACCTCCGTGGCAGCACTAAGGATGTCCAACTATTGGCTTAGGCCTGCTCCCCGCCACCATGAGCCCGGCTTCTGGCTGCACAGCACTCCCACTGTGGGAGCATACTGACCACCAGGGGGCAGGTCCTGTGCTGAGCGTCTGCCCCCTGGTGGTCAGTGCCCATCATCGTGACCAGTCATTCTGCCGTTTGGTCGATTTGCATATTAGCCTTTTATTATATAGGATAAAAGGGGTAAAAGGGTTGTGATTAATTATTTCAGGATTTTTCTTTTGCAAAAAATATAAGAATTTGGTAGTTGTTTTCTTTTTCTGTCCAGTAAATTATCTCTTCTTTAATTACAAGGTTTATTCAATCAGTCACACCATTCAAATCAACTTTCTCAATCACATAAATTGAGACTGCCAAGATTTGTCCACATCTACCTGATCACAATGTCAGAATTTACAATCCTGAGCTCTTCATTCTTCAAAAGTCTAGAGCTAATAGCACACCTAACAAAAACTGCTAATAAAGTGAATGCACATTAATTGACCATTAGCTAATTATACTTTTGTAAAACTATAATACGTGATCTGTAGTTAACTTTTTCAAATCCACAACTTAAAATAAAATAGGTGTAACTCTCTTTTCTATTATAAAGAGAAATACCAATGATATAAGTCATCCAAATTACAAAAATATGGAAACAGATCATTCTCTCTGTTGATTTTTTACAATCTGGATATAATTTTAAATAATTTTATTAACATTATTACACAAGTGCCAATGAAATTTTGTTGTTGTTATTGTTTGGGTTTTTTATTTTTCTTTCCATAATAGAGCTCAAAGTTCTTCAAATGAGATATTACTGAACAATGTAACATCTTTTCTGAAGAGATTTTTATATAAGAAACTATATACTTCAGTGAGAAAAATATTAGCATTTAAGTATGACAGTAAAATTATAACATTTAAATGTGCTACCCTAAATTTAAAATCAAATCTATTTAAAAGTCAGCCATTTGAAGGAAGGAACTTAATAAGGTGCCCCATTGTTCACACAGTTTTATTTATGTAGTTCCAGTTTGGTGTTTATTTTAGCCTACTTTTTACATTAGTCCTACAAAAGTGTAAACAATAAAGTAGAAGAAAATTTTGGTGAGATAGCTGCCACTGTTTATTTTTATTAGGAACTACTAGGATTTGCCTCATGTAAATGACTACTATCTAATCCAGAAGGACAG
>NW_005353967.1:3954874-3975853 GCF_000412655.1 Myotis brandtii | reverse complement strand
TGAGAACCATATATATATCTTTCTCATGGGAAATCCATGCTTCAATAGTTAAAATCTTCTGGTCCATTTTCTTTACGAAGAAAGGACATATGGCATCTTTTCATATTATCAGTTACCTTAACCTGACTGCATGGTAAGAATACTGGAGTGGTTCTCATGGGAAATCCATGCTTCAATAGTTAAATTTATCTGGTCCATTTTCTTTACGAAGAAAGGACATATGGCATCTTTTCATATTATCAGTTACCTTAACCTGACTGCATGGTAAAATGAATACTGGATAGGATCACATGGGATATTGATGTCAAGAAAAAGTGAGTTATATTGTGCATCTGACTTCTCCATATGCATTGTCTCAGGCAAGTCCCAGTACATCTGAGACTCAGTGCTCTCATCCTCCTAATGACACTACCTATGATATTTGTTATAAGAATGAGATTAGACCAGGTATTAAAAATCTTTTGGTCATTGCTAAAGTTTCATATACACAAAAGGTTGTATTGTATTAATTGGTTATGAGGACACTGCCGTGTTTTTACACATGACTTAGACAAGGAAGACCAAAAGGAACAACTTGCCCTCCATGTGGGAGAGGAGGGGGTGTGTGCAAAACCTGGATGGAAGAGATGGGAACTCAACAACAACCATCTTTAAACTATGCCTCAGGAGTGGATCAAAGTTTTCTTCTCTTGGAAACTAGGCCTCCTCCCCTTCATCTTCAGGGACTCTCCTGCTCAAATAGCTAACCCTGCCCACATAAAGGGAATGCCTGCTCTGAGGTATGTTAACATGTTTGTGAAGTTGTGTCATTTACATTGACCATATGTTAATGGTATGAACCCAAGACTTAGACTTATTATGAAAGGGTTATACATCAATAGTTCTGGAAAACATATAAGTGAATAGGGCTTTCAAGGGGCATGCTTCAATGAATGTACATTCCTATAGCTCATCTATAAAGGGATTTTCAGGCACGCATTCAGCACTTGGTCTTAATTTTCTGTTGATTTCTAAGCTCAAGCAAACCGCAAACAGCTCTGCGGGCTTCTCCACCAAGCTGGTTTCACAGATGTAATGCAGCATCAGATCTTACCCTAAATCAGAACTACATGCAACAAAGAAAAAATAAAAAGAATGGCACCCAGCCCTAGAGCTTTGCACATTATCCTAATAAACTGTATTGGAAAGGCAGTGACGTATTTGTGATTGGTGATCACCACATACCACAGGACCAGAATATGCATCACCAAGAAAATTGGTTCTTTGTTGTCTACCTTATATTTTCTATTCTTTTTGTGTGTGTGTTAATCCTCACCAAAGGATATTTTTCAATTGATATTTTAAAGGGAGTAGAAGGGAGAGAGAAACATCAATGTGAGAAAGACACATCGATTGGTTGCTTAGCCTACAACTGAGGTACATACCCTTGACCAGAATCAAACCCGGGACCCTTCAGTCCACAGTCCGACACTCTATCCACTGAGCCAAAGGGGCTAGGGCTATTTTTCTGTTCTTAATATATTTCTTTTTCTTCAAACATTTCTTAGGTGTTCAATAGAAAGAAAGATTATTAATTTTTTTTTTGGAACAGGGCTTTGTAAGCACTACAGTGTAACTTGTCCCTTTATAGATTTTTAAAATGTGACTCCTATTTCCATATGCATTTTGGTCCATTGGTCATGGATGGATGTGATGTACATCCCATCAGATAAGATAGTTACCCATTCACCCTCCCTAATCATTAGCCTCATATCTTCATTCCCAGTGATTCCTGCATGCAGATAAGCCTTCTGCTTTTCCGAGATTTGAAATGTAACATTGAGCTGATCCCTAACTCACTTCAGGTAACGTACAGGGAATAAGGACCTAAAGTCTTTTGCAAAACAGGGAAAATACATGTGACTATTCCAAAGAGGCACTTGTGAATTAGTGCAGTATTAAACTTTCTGGAAGCATCATTTTATATGTAATTCAATGCTGATTGTCTCAGGCAGGGCCAAGCCATCTGAGGAATGAGCAATAGAACCCTGGTTGACCTCTCATTATGCCTGAGGCAATTTGGTCTCATAGAAAGCACTGGTATACCATGTAAGTCAATAATGTTTTTTCATAAACATTATGCGTATAATGAATAAAAATAATTAAGTCCATCTTTGAGCACAAAGTGGGGACTCACTAATAGTATATTTTCAGAAAACGAAACAGCTTGCCATATCATATACCATTTTTTGTTCTGATTTTTAGTTATTGAATCGGAATTTCTTCACTATGATATAGAACCCTTCAAATTCTCAAAAAATTCTCAGGAAATCACTTCATTGCCCCTTCAAATTGAAACACATCTTAAAAACTGATCAGTATTTTGTAATACAGTGGGGCCTTGACTTACGAGTTTAATTCGTTCCGAGACCGAGCTCGTTAAGGAGCTTGTTAACTCAAATTACTCTGTCAACTCAATGCAAAAAATCAGCTGAGAGACAGCTGGTATCTCAAAAAACTCGTTAGTCGGGACACTCGTAAGTCAAGGCCCCGCTGTAATAGATGCCAGATTGTTATTAAGCTTCTTTCTCCCTTCCTTCTTTCATTTCTTTTTCCTTCTTTCCCTCCCTTTTACTCCCCCTTCTCTTTCCATTAATCAGAAATACTTGGAAAAAAATAAAACACAAGAAAAGAATCAGAGTTAGGTCTTTATGCTACACTGTATTTGAAGTGGCCAGTGATATAACAAATAAATATTGACAGGAAAATATAGGTTCAATATTAATTCTACCTAATTAGTCAGTCTTGTAATCTAAAACCTTTCTAATTGATAAGGTACTATTTTGTTTTATTATGATTAAGAACAGTTTCCAGACCTTCTTCCAAGAACGTGCCAAAAGCAAAGACTGTATTTGAAATGACACAGATGTTATTTGCAAATAGTATGTTTTCATATAGGATTTTATTTTATTTCTAGGAAAATACATGACCAAATTTAAGAATTCTAAAACTTTCCCCTTATATAAGGCAAAAATGTAAGTTATATTTAATTTGAAGTTACAACAAGAGAGAGAGAGAGAGAGGTTGAAGGGCACTTAATCAGGAGAAAAAAAGCAAAACCACTACTAACCCTGTCTCTGACTTATTTACTAGAAAACAACCCTCAGGAACAAGAAGGTTTACATTTATCTTTTATATTTTATCCATTAATTAATTTAGTTTAGAAACCTTACTTCATTTTCACTGCCAGACCTTGACTTTCCCACAGCCTAGCAGCACACATGCATCACCTTCCCCGTGATTCACTCCAGCTGTCGGCTATTCTGGTAACAGTCTGTGATGTTAGTAAATAAGGACAGTTTTATTTAGTCATATGGATTTTAAGGTCTTCTTAATCTTTCTGTCTTTCTCTTTCTTGGTTCTCATCAGTCAAAGAAAGCACCAGGTAAGCTATTATCGGGCACTCTATAATTTTACTGTCACCTCAAAGACTAAAATGTCTAAGTGTCTCCTGGGATGTATAAATCTCCGTGTTTTATCTTCCATGTTTTACCTTTTCTTTGCTGTTTTGTTGGTGGGTAAAAATCAACATAAGTATGAACTCTAACTATTGATCTATGTGTAATACCTGCATGTTGTAGCAATTAGCAAATAATCTATTATGAGTCTCTTTGTACTTCTGTGGTCAAATAGATGTGTCTGTGTGTGCATCTGTGACTGTTAAAATGGAAAATCCTGTTTCCTTGGTACTTGCAAAGAAATGCTGATGGATTAATCCTCTTTCAGATTGCAATAACTAATATCCTGACTTGATTAGTGTAGTAGAAAATCATTAACTGGTCATGTTTAGAATCTGACCTGATGTAAATTAATATATTTTGCAGAATTCATATATTTTTAATTCAATAGAGCAAAATTATTAACAAAATGTTTTGGCTCATAAAGTTTGGTGCTAATGGAAGACCTGAAGTAGATTGGAAGATATAAATTAGATTCAAAGATCTATGTTTCATAATATTTTTTTATTTTACATAAATATATTAAGGGCTGCTCTTAATTTTGCATCAATCAAATAAATGTAAGAACATTGGAAGCAGGAAGAAATACATAAACTCTAGCGACTTAAACAGCAATTTTCACATAGTAAATGAAGATTTCAACACCTCGTCATGCTCATTTTCTCAAAAAAGAAATTCTTGCTGGTGAAGATGGGTGTGTGCTCAGTGCGTACATTCTTGGGATTTATTTGCTTAGCATTCTCTGAAACAAATCAAAGGATGCAGGCAATTAGGCTTTTGGGAAGATGCCGCAGAGCTCCAGGTCGCTCTTGCTAGAGCTTTCCTTTCTGATTTCCGTTTCATTGGAAATATTGTCTGCCCTAAAATAAATGACCCTTGTTTTGTTAAACTTATATGAATTTTATAAGAAATGGGCTCTCTCAGAGTGTTTTTGACCCATCCCCACCCCATCTCAGCCTGTGTCCAGTGGCACGGGCAGGCCACCAGCTTGCATTCACATATGGGTGATCTCATGATCATGAACAATTCATACTAGGAAATATATTTTTTCAATGATCAGAGTCACATTATATTGCTAAATGGTAATCATTATTTCAGAATAATTACACTGTTTCAATGTTTTGAATGTGTAAATTCCTGGATAAATTATCTTCTACATATTTGTACACAGTCCCTGTGTTACATCAAGCCACAAATAGAATATCAAATTTAAAAAATGATCATGAATCAACATAAAAGCCTGAAGCTTCATTACTTTCATAATTTTAAATCCCTTTTCTAGTAATATATTGGCTGTGTGCTTTGTTAGAGTGTGGAGAAGAGTTTCTGATAAAGTGAGTAATTTTCCAAGGTAAAGACTTCTATAGAAATATATTAGAAATATATCTCTCCACTGTAAGAGTTTGTTTCCTTTTGTAGGCTTTTAAAAATTTGTCTACCTTTAATAATATTGATAATCATTGTGTTTAATTTAACTTTATTGCTCTTTGGTTAATCACCATCCAAATGAAATTATGATTAAATCCAATTAAAATGTTGGCCCTCTTTTACAAAAAGTATTATTATAAGTTTGGTTCTGGCACAGACCCACAGTAACCCTGCAAATAATTAAAACATTATTCACCTCCTTTTCTGTATCCAATTTTTCTTTGAGTACGTTCCTTACCCCAGAAAGACCTGGTGAGTCATTAATACATTTGTTTGAGATCTACTGAGCTTTTTATAGGGACCTCTTTTACCCATGCTCCACTACTGCTTCCTCCTTTATTTCTTTAAAAAAATGGTTCAAGATGTTAAAATTATTAATGACCTCCACAAATTTAAGACATTTTTTCATAAATAACCATGAGATATTTTATGTGCTGAGGTCCAGATAACCATACCAGGAAAACAAACATGCAATCAAACAAGTAAATGCAATATTCAGGTAGATCTTATCATTTCAATATTGGGTCTTATTTTACATCCAAAATTTTAAATTTTATTTCTAAAAATTAATGACAAAACACATTTTGCTGGAATTATTTTCTCTTATGATCTCCAGATCTATACATCCTGCTATGTACACAGCAGTTAAACTCACAGTTCCAAAAGACCCTGATACAGAATGCTGGTCTTCTCCAGTATCTCCCACATCCACAAGTGGTACTACCAGAATGCTCGGGTAAAAATCTCATATTTCTTTGTTCATCACTCTCCCTCATCTTTCACATTGGCCCCCCTCAGGATGTCCTCCCTATTGTTAAGATGTATTTCAGGGAAATCACTTATCACCTCTTCCACTGCTAAGCCCTCATAAAACCACCATCATCTCCTGCCAGAGTTGGCTGAGAACCAATCAGCCTCTCTGCTTCTACCTTTGACCATCCTGTAGAGTGATCTCTTCAAAATAGAAATCACATGTCTTAATCATTTATGCTTATACTCTCTGATTCCCATTTGACCAATTAGAATATGACAGTCCTATCTACAGGAAGACTAGTTCCTAACGTCACCTTTGACTATCTTATTTCTGTCTTCACTTAGCTACATCCTTGCCTACTGGCACATATTTTCATCTTGCTGCCAGTGGGCTTTGTCTTTGTTATTTTCTTCATCTGGACACCTGTTTCCTCAAGTTTTGAGACTTCTTGCTCTTCAGCATTGAAGTTTCTTTTTAAATGTCTCTTTCTTAGACAAGCATGTAACCTCTCCTCAATATCATTCTCAGAAGAAACCACTATAATTGGGTTTGATTTCCAGACTTTTATTACACATTTAAATATAATTGCATACAGTTTTTTAACTCAATAATTACATTGTTATTAAAATATTCATAAGTTGCTCTTTCATTTAAGAGGTAGTTTTGAAATGTTTATCATTGGTACATAAAGTTTTATTTATCTGTTTTTACTTTTTAGTTTTCTTTTTGTCTGTTTTTAACTACTTTTTTTTAGGACTTGCTGATGGATTGGGAATGAGAGGGAAGTGGATGAATCAAAGATAACTCCTAGATTCATATCCCTTACACAATAGTTTATTTAACCTTCCTTGTTTCAGAGGCAGTTCTCTTATATAACTCTTCTTTCCATGTACCCCTTTGCCCAATGATAGATATCAAAACATGATTGCTGCTTCCTTGGACATATGTATTTGTTATTTTTAAAATATACTGCCTACTTCACCTCCAAAATAGCTGAGCACATTTATGCATCTTCAGCAACATATAAGACCCTTTTCCTGACTCTATGCTTTGAAATTAAAAAACAAAAAAAAAAACCAAACAAACAAAAGAAAAAACAAAAAGAAAAACTAGCCAACTTCATGGAGTATATAATCTCTGTCTACAATATTATAAAGCCAAAATGAAAAGCTTTTACCCTAAATGTTATTCACAACATAAAATTATCTATTTAATAATTTAGGTAACTGCTCAATAAGGAATTGTCATATAGTCTCTGCTATTTTAAAAGTATTTTAGAACCACTAAACATGAAGATGCCAGCCATGAGCTGAGAGGACTTAGCTCACAGGGACTATAACAAAGGGCTATAGTGCTTTGGGTTGTTTTTGAGTCTGCCCTTTGACAAGTGCATCAGTTCTTTTAGTATAGCACCTGCATTTTTTGTTTATGTACCAAAGAAACCAACATTCCATTGGGTGACCCATCTAACACATAGCCTGTATTTGTCTAAAGAGTTTCTGTCTCTTATGATTTTGATCAGCTCCTAAAATAAAGATTATTGATTATTGACTATACCAAGACCTTTCTTTCCTTCTTTGTTTTTCTTTATTTGATTTCTGTAAGGTCTACCTATTGCTTTAAAGCTTTTGGAAATATATCCATGAAGATTCATCATTTAAAGTAAATGTGGAAAATACAATTCTCTCTGAATATAAAGCTCAGAAGGGCTCACTAGGGAATCTCAGTCATAATGGCCCAGAACATATAAATCTCTCTAAGGAGTGATACACTTTCAAAGAAGACACTTTTTCAAAATGAATATCAAGAGAACAATTTTCTTAAATATAACTCAATGAAGAAGAGTCAGTTGAGATATAATTCCTTAAAAACTGCCTCTGCATGGTCAAAAAAAAAAAATACTCCAAGAAGTGACACATAGAGAATACTCCCAAGATATTCAGTTTGGGCTCAATGTGGAGACTGCTTTATTATTGGAAAATGTGGAGGAATCCAAAACCACATGTACTTCCTATAAATGTAAGAACGGGATCAGAGAATGTGGATTACAATGTATAATTTCCACAGATCTGTGGGTTAGGGCATGTGGAGCCCAGGCGCAGCTGCATGTCTTGAGCATTGCCTCTCTGGCACTATGGTTTACCAGATGTACACCCAGAGGAAGTGGGCACTATGTCAGGAAGTGGGAGCTATATATGAGGAAGTGTGAGGTAAGTGTAGGAAATAGGATGTATGTGTTAGGAAGTGAAACATATATGTCAGGTATTGAGAAGTGCATCTTGTCCTGCAGTTCTTTTAGAGCAGCAGTTCTCAACCTGTGGGTCTCCAACCTGTGGGTCGCGACCCTTTCACAGGGGTCACCTAAGACCATCGGAAAACACATATATAATTACATATTGTTTTTGTGATTAATCACTATGCTTTAAGTATGTTCAATTTGTAAAAATGAAAATACAACCTGCATATTAGATATTTACTTTATGATTCATAACAATAGCAAAATTACAGTTATAAAGTAGCAACGAAAATAATTTTATGGTTGGGGGGTCACCACAACATGAGGAACTGTATTAAAGGGTAGCAGCATGAAGGGAGAGGCTAGGATGGGGGCCCTTTACCCACCAGGCCAGCCGTGGGCAAACTACAGCCCGCGGGCCGGATCTAGCCCGTTTGAAATGAATAAAACTAAAAAAAAAAAAAAGACCGTACCCTTTTATGTAATGATGTTTACTTTGAATTTATATTAGTTCACACAAACACTCCATCCATGCTTTTGTTCCGGCCCTCCGGTCCAGTTTAAGAACCCCTTGTGGCCCTCGAGTCAAAAAGTTTGCCCACCCCTACACTAGGCTGATGTTGGGAGCCTGGCCTCCAGTGTTCTGTCTGTAGCAAGAGCCAGGGCTGCCACCTCAGTTCCTAGATCAAGGGGAGCCTGGTTGTGTGTCCCCCCCACCCCCTTTTTTTTTTCCACATTGGCAGAAATGAAACCTAAGGGTCCAACCCTGTCCTGTGTGTTTGAGTTCTTTCAATAGCAGTTGAGGCTGGTTGGGCGGATTTGAGTTAAATTGTACTTTTGCTCCATTGTTAATTGAGAAACTTTCAATAAAATATTATTTTCTACAAAAAAAAAGGAAGGTTGAGAACCACTGTTTTAGAGGAACCTGTCAGGAGTACAAATCTTGTTCTCCCACATGGTGTTGAACTATCCAAGAAATCGAAGGGCTTTCTAGAGACACTTTTTTTTGTCACTGGTTTCACTTCTGGAATTAGGAGGAAGAATCCATATATCATAATAGTCCTGCCATTATATTTTTCTGAAAAATATAATATTGCTTTGAATTAAATATATTGTACTTTGTTTCTATAATAATATCAATCACGATATCTGTTTCATTAATTCTTAGAGTTACAATGACTAAATTTAATATGTGTGTCATGTCTAAGTCCTAGATAAAACAACTACTTAGATTAAAGCACATAATAAGTGTAAAATTATCCCCCAAATTATTCCTAAATAAACTGTGACTATGTCAGGAAAAAAGTAACAGTTCGAAAATCCTAAAAGAAATCAGATTTTTTTTTTTTAACAAAAGTTAAAAAAATATTTTTTAAAATTAGTTTTCGAATCTTGTGAATGCCTTGAATCATTGTGTCACATTAAGCCTGTTTGTTACTACAGATGATGGCCCAGGCAAGTAAAATGGTCTGTTCCTTTATTTTTCTCTCTGTTGATTGTTATTTTGTTGTTTCTGTTGATTTTCATAGACTTGATGAAGACATTACATGAACTTTAGAATTACAATTACTTTAGAAATTACTGTATCCACAAACAAAACTTTAGAATAATGTTCTTTTTTGCTAATAGGGTAAGCAAATCTAAAGAGCTATAGAAACCAGTGTCACAGAGTGATTAAAAGAATCACTTCTAATAAAGAGGAAAACAAAGGTTAAAAAGTAATGTTTGTGTTGAAAGTCAGAGACTAAGAAATGGAACTTCTAGGTAAAAGTGAAATGTGGCCCTCTCAGCCAAGAAAGAATTCAGAATTCACAAGGAAAATAATGAGTAATTGTTCAGTTTCCACACAATATGCTTCATTCTATTCCTTAGAACAAAAACATTTCAAATTCATTGGTGAACACATTCAGAGAAATAAAAACTCTGAATGTTGTTTTTGGGATAAGAAAGAATATCCCCTCAGGCTTCTTAAATTGTCAATACTAGATTCAGTGAACTTGAGGAAGAGCAACAGTAGGTTCTTGTCACCAGCGTCCAAGCACCTGACACTCCAGTGTCAAGAGCAAGGTGTGCAGCCAACAGAGCATAGAGTATCATTTCTCATCCAATCCTCTCATGTCCTTCTCCCTCTTTTCTCCCTCCTCCTCCTTCACTTTCTCCATCTCTTTCTTTTAATTCCTTCCCCTCGTCCTTTTTCTCCTTCTCTTCCTCCTTTTCCACCTCCTCACCCTCCTCTTTTTTCTCCTCTTCCTCTTTCATTTTTTCTCTTCCTTTTCCTCCTCCCCCTTCACTGTTTTCTCCTTCTCCTCTTTCCCCTCCTTCTCATCCTCCTTTTTTCTCCTCCTTCTTCTTTTCTTTCCTCTCTTTTTCTTTCTAATTCTCTTTTTTATATAGTGACAAGTGTATATTATACTTTTAATACACTTTTCATATGCTTTTCTATTCAAAATATGTGCTTTGTTTAACTTAACGAAGTGTATTACACCCCCCTTATAGCATGATGGGATGAGCTGGTAGAAACCAATTAGACTACATCCCAAATTCCCCTTCAAGTACTAGTGGGCATAGGGATGTGGTAAGTTTGTGGGAGGGCACAGGAGACCAGCAGGGATAGCCATGCTGGGTCCTTGCTCTTTCAAGGACTAGAGAGATGCTTTCTTTATATCTCACCCACTCATTTACTAGTATATTCTTATTCATAAATTTTTAAATGTTTTTTTAATTCCTTTCTATAACCAGCACAAAAATGTAGTTTATATATTTGAAAGGATGAAGGATAAGACTTATGCTATATTATCAGAATGTCAGACTTCACTATTTATGTTTTTGCAAATGTCCTGTAAGTCATTTTAGTAAATCACAATCTTCATTTTTAAAAGCTGGTAAAAGCAAAACATTAAAATGATTTTTTAAATCAAATGTCATGCTAACAAATAATATTAAAAATAGTACCATACTAACAAATTCTATGTCAACAAAATTTAAAGCCAATATATTACCCATTCAAAATTTAATTTTTAAAATTCAATTAAGTTTTATATAATCTTCTGAAGTTCATAGTGTCATGTAGTTACAAAGAACACAAATTCTGGAATCGAATTGCTCAGGATCTAATCCTGGTTCTGATACTTACAGCGCATTTTCTGGGGAAGATTCCAATCTCTATGCCCCAGTCTCCTCACCTGCAACTAATTATAAGGGTAGTGATTACTTCTTGTTTAGTATGAGAATTAAATGAGTTTATATATCTAAAATATTTGTGCTACTGCCTGCCACACGATGTTCAAAGCATATTAGCTGTGTTTTTTGCTAACAAAACTGTTCTTGGAATCATGGCACAGGAATGAGATAAAGAGCTGCCACAGCATCTTGGTACACTGGTGTCACTCTTAGCAGTACCTAGCACAGAACTAAGTGTCTACTGTATGCAGCCACCCCTAAGCAAGCCACATGTTTTATTTCTAAATCTTTAAACCTAATATGAAATAAAAGAACAGATGGTATCAGCTCATAGGTCTCCCTCAGGTCATGCTGCTCTCTCTTTATAATTTGCATGCTTCCAAAGTCCCTTGATCTTAAAACACACTTTTAATTTTTGCTTAGAGACATTCAGTTTAAATTTTGGACTGCCTTAAGGTTAGAATCTGAAATTGAGTGAATATATTGGGACGCCCACTTTCAAAACATTCATCACAATCATATCATAAGAGTGTCCACCTTTCATAAAACAGAAAAAAAATGGCTGCTGAGAGTGAGTGTCCATCAACAATGATCTCAGTATCAACAAGGAAGTGAATATTTTACCTTGAGTTGAAGAGTTGAGATAAACTCTAATGGCTGTAACAGAGAAAAATTATTTTAAAGATATAATCATAAAACTCAACTTGTCCTTTCCCTCTCCTCTGATCCTGTTTCTTTGCTACATTTCTTAGACAATAGTCTCATGGGCCCAATTTTGTTTATTTTTATAAAGTACAATTTTTTTTAAGTTGGTGGTTGAGCCAAAATGTGATTTCCAGAATTCAGCATTCCACACATAACCCCGGAAACTCTGGCACCCCCTGCATGGGTCCTGAAAGGTAGACTTCCTGTGCGGTCTGGCCTGGCCAGCCATCAGAACCTTAAAGCAAGGAACCACAATGTGGATCAATATTCTACCACTGTCTTGCCAGGTGCTGCCCCTTTGTGATCACAAGACCTCTATTCCTTCACAATATAACATGCCAAAATGCAGATCAATTCTGAATTTAGTCGGTGAATTGATCACCTTGGATTTGGACTGGGGTGAGGAGTCAAGAGGGCTTTGCTGAGGGAGTTGTGGAAACATCAAGTGTGGACAGTCTCCTGGGCTCTGAGTCAGATCGTAAGGACCTTTGGTCTTTCTGTGGTTAACACCCAGGACTCCCACTGCATTATGAGAGGCAGGATTATAAAAATGAACAAAAGGTTATATGCACCCAGAATATTTCATTTCAGAAAGAAAAGGACAGAACTCTTTTTATGTTCTACTCCCTTTCTCTCTCTGATTTCTCATACTCTTCATTGTTTTTTGTAAAATTACTTTATTTTTCTTACTACAGATGCTAGAACAGTTTGATTCTATTGCTTATTAATGTTCAAAGGTTTAGGATGACATAACATTTTTAGAGTTTTATGATCATATCCTTTTTGTTGCCTTCTATTTATGGCTAACATCAGTAAAACTTTGAGTCTGTCAAAAATCATACAACTTCACAGAACATATTTCCAATTAGTATTGAATATAACCTCAGTAATCACTGCTCTCACATGTACAACCAATGGACTGGAATGTGCTTGGCGTCAGTGATCATTGTTTCAAACTTTATGTTAGAAAAGGTTGAGCTGGTTTCTGTCCATTATTAGACACCCAGATAATTCTGCTCATAAGAGGTCATGACTCATGGATTGAGTCACAGCTGAGAGGATGTGCAACCACCACAGAGTGAGCCATGCACAGCATTGCCAATTGCACTGAATGAGAATGGACACATGCTCTGAGTCTCCACTCTTAGTAAAATTGTATGAAACAATTGTCTGGAAAGCTTATGCAATAGGAAGTGTGGGAGTTGAAAAGCTTACTATTTATTTGGATTAGATACCACACATTTTTAATTTGCCCTAAGAAAAATTACTTTGGAAAGAGAAGAAGATTTGGAACCGTTCCTTAAATAGATCTAAAGGATAACATTCATTTTTTTAGAGCTGAAGAGTACAGAAAGAACATTCTTCTACCTTATTTATTTTTAATTGAAGATGCTATACAAACACTTGCCAAATTATTCAAGTGAGAACCATAATTAGGCAATGCAAGTGGGGAGAAGAAGGCAGTAAGTGCCAACAATAAAGCATCTATTTATGGGTATTACCACACAAAATGAAAGCAAAACAGTTGTAGCTGTGTATTAAATTAGAGTATCATTTCTAATAATATTCTCCATGTGTGAAACAGTTGGCAGGAAGTATCAACATAAGGACAAGTTCATGATGGTCGGATGCTCAAGAAACCAGTGCAAATAATTAGGGATTAAATAAATAAAAGAACTGAATGTGAACAAAAAATATAGTATAGGCTACAAGACTTTGTAGTACAAAGTGAAGTGGTCCTGTCCTAAATTATCATTTTTATTGTTTAAAGAAAATGTTAACCACATAATTGTCAGATAGCTCTGTCTCTTTGCGGAAGAGACAGATTTTTTCAATTTCAAAAGCCCCATGAAAGTAGATGAGTTTTGAAGCAATGTTTAACTTGCTCAATTAGATACAGAGTTTTAGGCTTAATATGTTAAAAAAATAATTGCTTACAAATTTAAACAGTTATTATGCCACATTTTTTCAAATATGAATGGAATATTTGTGCCTTCTTGGAATCCTAATTGAAATATGAGCTCATGCCATGATCGGTTTGGCTCAGTGGAAAGAGCGTCGGCCTGTGGACTGAAAGGTCCAAGGGTCGATTCTGGTCAAGGGCATGTACCTTTTCAGGCACATCCCCAGTGGGGGCTGTGCAGGAGGCAGCTGATGGATGTTTCTCTCTCATCAATGTTTCTAGCTCTCTATCCCTGTTCCTTCCTCTCTGTAAAAAATCAATAAAATATATTAAAAAAAAAAAGAAATATGAGCTCATGGAAATACCACATAGATGTACCTGTTAGATGTTTGTTACTGAATTAATGTTACTTGACCAATTAATTCATTTACTTAGAAGACAATTAGCTCAAGACAAAAATTTACTGCACTCAAGAAAAAATGGCATTGTATAAGGTTTATTTACATTATGTTCTATATTTTCTTGTTGACATAGCACAAGAATCCTTTAGAAAGTTTGGAAAAAAATTCACATATGTAGGTTCTAAAGTCTTTGCAGGAAATGTTATCATTGTCTAACCAACTCCCTCATAACCATGACAGCCTGTCAGAAATCACAACATCAACCAAGGAGAAGGCCCCGGGTTTCCATCCCACCTGTGTAACATGAGAAAACTGAGAAGGGTAAACATGAACACATGAAATGAAAAATAAAAATGAATGTCTGAAAAATCAAAATAGATTTTCGCCCATGTGTAGGATGACAGGTAAGTTGTAAGGTTGCCTCTACCTTAGGGAGCTTCTTGTTATTTTCCCAATTCTCTTTAATGGTATGTTCTTTATGTACAAACTTCTTTGCCCCAAATTAATACTCTCTTCTAAAATAAAATAGGAAATAATTTAAGCAGAAATTTTGACTGCTATTAAGAAACAACATTTTTAAAATATATTTTTCTCACATTCCTTTATTTTAAAAATCAAATACAAATCTCCAGGCTCCACTGTCCAGATTTCATTTCACTTTTTCCAAATCATCAGTGAGTGACTGAAAGGGTTTGGAAATACCCTATAGGAAGTACACATTGTGTTTCAATTTCTGTGAGAGGAAAAGTCTCATAAATTGTCTACTTCCAGTAGCCCCACTTCGTTCTTCAACACAGAAGGAGAACAATCTCTTTGCCACACCAATCAGACAAGTTATCACCCTGCTAGAAACCAGCCAAGGCTTCATATAAGGTCTTCCCTAGAACAGCAAATCCATACTACCTGGTCTTTACCTAAAACCAAGATGGCATATTGTGCTCTGTATTCTTATTCTCCAGTCACACAGGTCTTCTTTCTGCAATGTAAGAACTGTGAACTGTGCTCTGTCTCTTCTTCAGAAATCCTTCCACCCTGCCTATCTCAGATCTCAGCTCACAAAGTTACTTTCCCCCACACACCTTTCATGGCCACCCAATCTACGGAAACAACCCAGTCACTCTCTTCATATCACCCGTCTGCAACCCTTCACTTCGGGCTATTTGCTACTTCTCCTTTAGGTTGATATCTCTTTGTTGCCTTATATTGTTTTTGTTTAGGGCCCTCCCTTAGCACTCCCCTGTCCCCCCAGCAGTTTTCATCCTAGCTCAGGCCTTCTCTGTCCTATTCATTGCAGTAGCCTCTGCACCTAGCACACTGCCTGGCACTGAGTGGGTGATTGGAAAACTTTGATATATGGATACATAAACAAGTAAGTGAATAAAAGAGACAGTGTAAGGGGTGGTAGAAGAGGAAAAAATAGAGAATAAATCCAATTGGTGGGAGAAGATTGGTTACACGTGGGAACTCAATTTGAACCTAGTAACAGAGTTAAATGTTCTGGTCTAGGTTCAGAAACAGGCTTGGCATATACTATCTCATGACGGTTTCAGAAAGTGGATCAAAGTGCCCCTTTGGGGACACAATGCAGGTGTGGGGCTTTGGGTCCTGACCTTGGTGATGTAGGATGGAAGGAAACTTTCTTGTGCCTCCATTGGCCAAAGACTAAACACGTCTCTGTGCAGAAAGCCTGTTCCCAGCAGGAATGGTTTCTGTTTTAATTCAGTTTCCCTTTACAATTGCTGATGATGTTTTATACATGATATGGCATGTGGTGAGCCAAAAGATGAATTTCTTTTAAGATACATTTGTTTAAAAAAATGGAATAACTAATATACGTGAATGTCCCCCAAAAAGCTTTGCAAAATATGTCTGTACTGTTTAAATTTTATAATCAAATGAATGGCAAACTTTTATACTACAGCTCCATGTCGACATATCATTGAAACATTCACTTTTCAGTTGCTAGTTTGCTTTGTTTTGTTTTTCTTATCATTTTCTTTGACAAGATTCTGCATGGGGTAAGAGGAAGTGACTAAACCACTGCTCCTGAGATAGTATGAAAGAACCTAAGATTCCAACACTCTTTAATGTGTGGCTATTTATCCTGTAAAGGATCTTTGGCAGCTTAAGTTTATGCAGAGACTGATCCTTAAATAAAGAGATTATAATAGTCTTATTATTTTACAAGTTTAAAAAATGTACTGAATGACATGTCTGTTGAACTCCTTCCTGAAAAATATACTACCATAATGTTTCACTTACAGTATTATTTTAGTGAGTTTACAATTGTTAG
Organism: Myotis brandtii; assembly: GCF_000412655.1. Classification (NCBI taxonomy): domain Eukaryota; kingdom Metazoa; phylum Chordata; class Mammalia; order Chiroptera; family Vespertilionidae; genus Myotis; species Myotis brandtii. Next base: position 3,959,456 of record NW_005353967.1, on the reverse strand, counting down.
CCTGTGAAACTAATATGACAAATTAGGACATCCTGGATGATATTCTATTATGTAAGTATATATTTTCAACAGTGCTATAAAGTATGGCAGTATTTTACAGAATGGTATTTTATGAGCACTGATACAAATGAATGTTAGCAAAGAAATTAAACTATACTGTGTGGGGCAAAAGTATATTTACATTTGTATTCCTGTGTTATTATTTATTAATTACTAGAGGCCCAGTGCACGAAATTCGTGCACAGGGGTGGGGGGGATGTGTCCCTCAGCCCAGCCTGCACCCTCTCCAATCTGGGACTCCTCTCACATTCCAGGACTCCTCTCACATTCCAGGACTGCTGGCTCCCAACCACTCACCTGCCTGCCTGCCTGCCTGCCTGCCTGATTGCCCATAACCGCGTCTGCCTGCCAGCCTGATCACCCCCTAACCACTCCCCTGCCAGCCTGATGGATGCCTAACTGCTCTCCTACCAGCCCGATTGCCCCCAACTGTCCTCTCCTGCTGGCCTGGTCCCCCGCAACTGTCCTCCCCTGTAGGCCTGGTCACCCCCAACTGCCCTCCCCTGCAGGCCTGATCACCCCCAACTGCCCTCCCTTGCAGGCCTGGTCCCTCCCAACTGCCTTCCTCTGCTGGCCATCTTGTGGCGGCCATCTTGTGTCCACATGGGAGTGGCCATCCTTGACCACATGGGGGAGGCCATCTTGTGTGTTGGAGTGATGGTCAATTTGCATATTACTACTTTATTACATAGGATTTTATTATTTTTCAGATAAACAACTGTAAACCTACTGTTGTCCCACCCTATATTGTCTTTTTACTGTTGTTATTTGATTAGCTTCACAGATCACCTGAGGTAGGCCACAGAACTCTGGTGGGGATTGTTTGGAGACCTTCCTGAAGACATAAGATACAGAGATAGTGGGTTTGTCCTTCCATATCTGATAGATGAAACCATCATTGTCTTTAGCCTAGAGATCTTGTCCCCAATTTTAATTTCACATTTTTATTTTTTCCTTCAAGGAAATAATTGTTTACATGGAAATGTGGAAATTTGAACATATATAATTTCAATAATTAGTTTTGAAATTGGATACAATAGTTCAATAGGTAAGTCCTGACTAATATGTCATAAAATTGTGACTTTTGGGAGGTGGTGGTTACTGCTTACTCATTGTGTGGTTTATGCATGTCTTAGCAACTTTCCCTTGTGTTACATACAAATTTAAATGTAATGAATGCTATATATATATATATATTCTAGAGGCCCGGTGCATGAATTTGTGCATGGGTGGGGGCCCTCAGCATGGCCTGCGGGGATTGGGCCAAAAACAACAGTCCAACACCACCTGCTGCTCCTCTCTGCCACTCCTGCTCATCCCAGCCCCACTGCTCACGCCCAGTCAGTCCTGATCGGGAGAGGCTCGCGCCACCACAGTGGTGCTTGCCAGCTGTGAGCCTTGGGTCTGGTGCCCATCCTGAGGGGGACTGGGGGGTGGGGGGTCGGAACACGACTACTTTAATATTGTTTCTTCTTTGCGGAGAGTCTAGGGAAGGGAAGCAGCCGTGGTGCCCGAGGCTAACTTGCATGAGCCCAGTGGTGCTGTCGGGATGGTGCTGGCGGTGCTGGTCCATCAGTGCCTGGCCCAGGAGATTGGCCCTGCAGGACTACTGAGGGAGTGAGTGGCTGCTGCCCAACTGGTGAGCCTCTGGAACTGGTCTGTCAGCTGAACAGCACTCCCACTATGGGAGTGCACTGACCACCAGAAGGCAGCTTCTGCATTGAGCACCAGACCCCTGGTGGTCAGTTTGTGTCATAGAGACTGGTCGACCGGTCGTTTGGTCATTCGGTTGTTCAGTCACTTAGGTTTTTATATATATACTAGAGTGATATTTGTGCACTGTGGGGGGGGGGGCCCCTCAGCCTGGCCTGTGCCCTCTCGCAGTCCGGGACCCTTAGGGGGATGTCCTCCTGCTGGCTTAGGCCCGATCCCTGGGAGATGGGGCCTAAGCCGGCAGTCAGACATCCCTCTAGCAGTCTGGGGCTCTCACAGTCCGGGACCCCTCGCTCCTTACCGCCTGCCTGCAGCAGAGGCAGGAGAGGCTCCTGACACCGCAGCTGCGCTTGCTAGCTGTGAGCCTGGCTTTTGGCTGAGCAGCACTCCCACTGTGGGAGCTCAATGACCAATGACCACCAGGGGCAGCTCCTGCGTTGAGTGTCTGGCCCCTGGTGGTCAGTACACATCATAGCGACCAGTCATTCCCTCATTCGGTCAATTTGCATATTAGGGTTTTATTATATAGGATATATATATATGTATATATATAATAAATATATATATTTACTCTGGTATCTCTTCAGACCACATAAATCTTTTGCTTTTTACATACAGATTTTATAACTTGAATACACTTAGAGTGAGAACTAATGTGTAAATTCCTGAATGTGATCTTAATTATTCAGGTATAATTTTGTTCTCAGAATGTCAGAAGAAAATAACTTTCATTGTGAATATGGTGAGTACAGAATATTCTAACCTTTCCTTTTGAATACTCCTGAAATCATTTCAATAGACTAGGACACTTGTCGCACTTGTGGAAGTCTTCATGGAAACAGACAGAGTCCAGCAAAAACAAAAACAAAAAAAGAACTACACTTATTTAAAGAAACTTGGTTCGAACTCAAATTGACTCTACAGAAATACATTCTGATAGGCTTCCTCTTGAGCTTGAGAACTTAGACCACCAGGATATGAGCAGTGAGAGGTAAACATTAAACTTACTTCACTGAGCAATAAATGGTCATTTAGTTCTGACAACAAAGTTGAGAAATTGTGTGTTTTTAGATGGAATGCTGACTATGCATACCGTAGAAGATAAAAAGTTGAAACAATGAACACATGAAATGCTTTGATTTTTTTAAATGAGAGTTAAATAAAAAAAGCAATAAAATAAGAAGATATAATGATTTTAACATATGAAGAGTACTTTGGAAATGGGACAGGTTTCCATAGAGACTCTTAACATCTTTATATGATAGACATGTTCTTTAGTCTTTAATCTAGATCTTCTATTAGAATAAAATTGGCAAACTAAAAATATGGAGTCTTGTAAACAGAGATGGCCACAAGGCAAGGGCTGCTGGACAAGAGCTCTGCAAGGGAATCCAGGATGAAGAGTGTGTTGCAAGAATACATCACCACAATCAGATTCCGTTAAATGGCAGGACGACAGGGAGATGGGCATTATACAATCAACTAGCAGTGTCTGCTATGAGGGTTTTAGACAAAAAGTTGTAGATCCCTGAGAAGACAGAAACAAAGTTAAATATGGTCAGAAATATTTCAGTCCCATATCACCTAAGTTAATAAAAATTAAGGGAGATAAAATTATAGAGTGTAAATTAGAACAGGTAACGTTCAAGTTATAATTTGATCAGCCAAATAAAAAATGATCAGCTTTGTCTACACTCTAGCCCAGGGGTGGGCAAACTTTTTGACTCGAGGGACACAATGGGTTCTTAAACTGGACCGGAGGGCTGGAACAAAAGCATGGATGGAGTGTTTGTGTGAACTAATATAAATTCAAAGTAAACATCATTACATAAAAGGGTACGGTCTTTTTTTTTTTTTAGTTTTATTCATTTCAAACGGGCGGGATCCAGCCCGCGGGCCCTAGTTTGCCCAGGGCTGCATACTATAGATATAAATGAAACATAAATAAGAAAAAATAATAATTCTGTGAATAAAAAAATGACCTAACATGAAACATCATTTTTTGCCTGTGGATGGCATGGGTACCTTTTTATTTTAAGTTTGCATAATTGAATATAAGCTGTCTCCGCCTGGAATCAATAAGAAAGAGACATGGGCACCAATGCTTAATTAAGAGTTGAGGTCCCATGGATGTCTGATTGAGGTCAGAGGAAACTGAGGCAGGGAGTGAGGGATGGGGATACCAGGAGGTGCTAAGTATGGGTCACTGCCCTGTGAAAATCTATGGCCTATTAGCTGACCAGTCCCTTGAAGGTAGGGATGTAGAAGACTTGATTTAGAGACTCTTCTTTGGCATTCCTTTTGTTCAACATTCCCTCCATGGGGAGTTAACAAGTCTGGGTTGCTCATCTGGTTTCCCTGCCATCACCTGGGAAGGTAAGCTAGAGGCTCAGGACAGTCAGCTTCCTGCTGATGGACATGGTCTAGCAAGTGTGGAGGGTGCAATTTTCTTGAGGCCAAGAAAATTGGAGAAGTCATATAAAATGTGCCCAGTGTGTAAAATTTAAGGACACAATATTTCAAATAAAAATTCTAAATTTAAAAATATCTCTCTTGTTGAAGTCTAAAGTTCTTTGACCTAATTTTGTCAACAGTTATTTGTTTTTATTCTCACTTTTTAATAATGTTCTCTTCTATTATTTTTTTTTTTGGCAAATACATAACACATGTGTTCTAACCTATAATCCTATCTAATAAAAGAGAAACATGGTAATTAGCCATACGGCTGCTACCCTTCCCATTGGCTAATCACTGAGATATGCAAATTAACTGCCAACCAAGATGGCGGCCGGCAGCCAGGCAGCTGACG
>NW_005353967.1:3937991-3954091 GCF_000412655.1 Myotis brandtii | reverse complement strand
CTCTGTGTGTGACGGGGGCGGGGCCACAACCTCCCTATCCGCCCTGCTCTGTTCGTGACAGGGGAAGGTGCCCCAACCCCCTGATCCGCCCTGCTCTGTGGGTGATAGAGGGCGCTGCCCCAACTCCCCTATTGACCCTGCTCTGTGTGTGACAGGGTACGGAGCCCCAACCCCCGTGATGGGCCCGGCTCTGTGCATGACAGGGGGCAGCACCCCAACCCCCTGATCAGCCCTGCTCTGTGTGTGACGGTGTAGAGCCATAACCTCCCCATCGGCCCTGCCCTGAGTGTGACAGTGGCGGCGCCCCAACCTCCTGATCGGCCCTGCACTGTGGGTGATAGAGGGCGCTGCCCCATCTCCCCTATTGACCCTGCTCTGTGTGTGACGGTGTAGAGCCATAACCTCCCCATCGGCCCTGCCCTGAGTGTGACAGTGGCGGCGCCCCAACCTCCTGATCGGCCCTGCTCTGAGCCTGACCAGGGGCTGCACCTAGGGATTGGGCCTGCCCTCTGCCACCTGGGAGCAGGCCTAAGCCAGCAGGTTGTTATCTCTGGAGGGGTCCCAGACTGCGAGAGGGCACAGGCCGGGCTGAGGGACCCCCCCCCCCCCTGAGTGCACAAATTTTTGTGCACCGGGCCTCTAGTCTTAGTAATAACTTAGATAAATTCAATTATGTTAACTTCTGATTTAAAAAAATCTTTACACACTTCTATTCCTGATTATTTTGACGGGTGGCATAGATCGATTTAATTACATCCTTAACCAACCACTTCTCATCATGTCATTTGTACTGTAAATTTTGGTGTTATTGCAAATGAGAGCTAAATTCAAAACTCCACATCAATTTCTTCCATCATCTTTCTGGTAATTGTGATTTGCATCTTTATACCCATTATAAATGCCCATGAAAACTAAAAATATATGTCATAAGGTCTTTTCCCAAGAGTAATTTGCTCTAAGACAAGGCACCCATTTTACTTAAGCTTTTACTGAATTTTCATGGTTCAAAAAACTCTGAAATATTACTCAGCCTGGATAAAACATTACACACTGGAAGAATAGTTCATTAGGTGGCTGCATTAAAGATCAATTATTTGGAAAGACTCAGTTCAGCCCAGCACCATTTGAAGGCATACCTCGGACAGCCACCTGAAGGAATGATGATAATGCAGAAAATCAAGTAAAAGGAAGACAGTTTAAGCCTCTCTAGTTTAAAAAAAAAAGTATGTGTTTGGGGAGGGGGGGAGGTTTTATAGCCACAATGACCTTGGTGTAGGGCATTTTCTGGGGGATTGATGATCATCTCAGACAATCACTCTGCCATTTGACCATTATTCCCCAGGCAATGCCCTTGTTCCCATCGCTCTTGCTTTATTCAATTATTTGAGGTTGTGGGCTTTCCTTTGTGAATATTTTATTGTGCAGGCAGGCTCTCTGACTTTCCTCTCTCCCCACTCAATTCTGTTTCCCTGATATAGGTCTGCCCAGGTTTATATTCACCTCACACACTCAGAACCATATCTCATTCACAGAAAGCAAAACATATGTGAATTCTCAGATGCAGATATTATTAATTGAACACTTTGGGGAAATATTGATAAACAAATTAAAATAGGTATAGACTATCAGTGTGCATACATGCTAGCTTCATCAATCACTGTAGGTCATTCTATTCTAATGTGTTTGTTTGTTTTTAATCCAAATTAGAATTAGACTTAACATATTTGCTATAAGGTAGAATTTGAAAATCACAAATTAAATTAGGTTGGATGATACTAGTTGAATAAACAGTTATAATCCCTTAACAAAAAACTGGAATTTAAATATTAGAAGCAGAAAAAATAATTGCAAAAATGAATGCCATTCCTGTGATTGTGTGTGTGCACACAAGTGTTTGAGCCAAACCCATGTCTTCTGGGAGTGGTTAAGGACCACATCTATCTAGACTTACAAGAAGGTGAGTTTCTTAGCTAACATGCAAGCCTTACATTCAGAGAGATAAGATTCAAATCTCAGCTCCATCCTGAAGCTAGGGTGCTTCCAATAAATGACCTCACTTCCCTATCAGACCCCTGGGAAGTATTGCTTACAATCCTATTATTTTTAAGGGTTAAACATGAAGCTGTCCCATGGTTCACTCTCATGATAGTGTACAGACGTATTACAGGGAACACATAATTCTAAAGGTGGATTACAGTGTTGGGTAAAAGTAGGTTTACAGTTGTTCGTATGAAAAATAATACAATAATTAATAAATGTTAATACAAAAATAAACTTTGTGTTTTGTGTACTCACAACTTTTGTCCAACCCATGTGGATGTGCAGATACACAGCTTATTATAACCACACTAGAGGCCCAGTACATGGATTCGCACACTGGTGGGGTCCCTTGGCCTGGCCTGTGGGAATCAGGAAGAAACTGGCTCTTCAATATCCCCTGAGGGGTCTTGGATTGCGAGAGGGCACAGGCCAGGCAGAGGGACTCCACTGGTGCACAATCCGAGTGGGGAGGGACCATGGAAGGGCTCCAGGGCTTGTCCGGTCCATCTCGTCCAGTCCCGATCTGCCAGACCCCAGCATCAAGCCAACTTATTGGTTGGAGTGTCTGCTCCCTGGTGGTCAGTGTGTGTCATAGCAACTGGTCAAATGGTCAAATGAACAGTTGGACACTTAGCATATTAGGCTTTTATTATATAGGATTATTCCACTTGCAATTTTTGTTTTTGTTCAAGACACTGTAACAATAAAAGTTTATTGAATTATAAATCTCTAGCCTCATTGAAATAATAACTACATTGAAGCTCTTTAAAATTAATTATACATTTAAATGTGATATTTTGAAATTATTAAGCTTATTATATTTCATAAATGTTGCCTATACTTTATTTTTGTATAAAGTTTATATAATCTAATCTTTATAAGCATGTCCATATTCCTCCACGTGAAGACCTCAGCCTCTCAGTAAGTATATAATTAGTAGATAAACAACTGGGTTTTCCCCAACCACTTCTCTGTGTCATAGCAATATGAAGACCCTACATTTTAAGATTTCATTACTCTTTCTGTGATAATTTCTTAAATAATGATATGCATACATTAACACAAATTCCAAAGCAATTGTTCTATTTATCTACAGGCCTATTATGTTAAACAACTACTTTTTTAAAATATATATTAGGCAGGGAGGTAACATTTCCTGTAGGGTCACCAGCACAGGGAGAGTTTCCCTGACCTTCTTCAGAGCCTGTCCCATATTCCATATTTGAGATCCATAAAGATGGATCCTAGGAAAGAAGTGTAATCTCCATTAACAAACACAAAATCTAATACAATTCAACACAATGATAAATGCAAGAGCTCTCTTTTCATTTAAATATAAAATTTAGATCATTTAAATATAAAATTTAGATATTTTGCTTGCAAAAAAATATTGCAGCAAACATGCACTTATGTCTTATAAGAAGCTAGTAAAAGAGACCTTGTGGAAACTACTATTTTTAAATATATATATACTAGAGGCCCGGTACACAAAAATTTGTGCACTCGGGGGGCGGGGGAGGGGGGGTCCCCCAGCCCGGCCTGTGCCCTCTCGCAGTCTGGGACCCCTCGGGAGATAATGACCTGCTGGCTTAGGCCTGCTCCCGGGTGGCAGAGGGCAGGCCCAATCCCTAGGTGCAGCCCCTGGTCAGGCTCAGAGCAGGGCCGATTGGGGAGTTGGGGCGCCGCCCCGTCATGCACAGAGCAGGGCAGATCGGGAGGTTGCGATGCCACCCTCAGTCATGCTCAGGGTAGGGCCGATTGGGGGGTTGGGGCACCGCCCCCTGTCACACTCAAGGCAGGGTCGATGGGGAGGTTGCGGCGCCACCCCCTGTCACGAACAGAGCAGGGCGGATAGGGAGGTTTGGCCCCGCCCCCTGTCATACACAGAGCCGCAGGGCGATCAGGGGGTTTGGGCGCTGCCCCCTCTCACGCTGATCCCGGTGCCGGGAGGCATATTACCCTTTTACTATATAGGATAGAGGCCTGGTGCATGGGTAGGGGCTGGCTGGTTTGCCCTGAAGGGTGTCCTGGATCAGGGTGGGGGTCCCCACTGGGGAGCCTGGCCAGTCTGGGTGAGGGGCTGAGGCTGTTTTCCGGAAGGGAGTGACCGAAGCTTCCAACCGCTCCTTCTTTTCTTTTTTTTTTTTTATTCTGGGACAGCTTTAGCTCTGAGGCCTCGCTGCTGAAAACATCGATACAATGTTGCTAAAGCCCGGCTGAATGAATGCCGGTTTCTGGGGTTTTGTTTAGCTTCTTATTTGCAACATAGTACATAGTTTCTTAGAGTTGTAGCTCAGAGGCCTGCAGCGCAGGCGGGGAACGTTGGAGTCCGCAGCAAGCAAGCCTCATGTTCGCTTCCAGCTGCCTGGCTGCCGGCCACCATCTTGGCTGACAGTTAATTTGTATATACTCACTGATTAGCCAATGAAAAGGGTAGCGGTCGTACGCTAATTACCATGTTTCTCTTTTATTAGTGTAGATATATTCATTAAATCATTAAATCCAGACATCACTAAATGAGTTAATCCAGACAGCATTTCATTTGACAGAAAGCATAAGTCTTCTTTCACTGGTAAAATTTAAACATCTGAGTAATTTCTCCTCAAGGTCTGATGGCTTAGGAAAAATGTCGCTTTTATATTTTTAATTTGTCTTGGTTTAAATAACCAAGGTTTCATCCATACTTTGAATTTTTTCCACTTTGGGGATGTTTTTTATTAAAACAATTTATGCTTGAAGTTTTAGATAGAGGTATTAAATTAATATTTTAGTAGATAGAATATTGCAATGGGAAGTATGAGATCTGTGCTCCATTTTGATATATTGATTAACTCATTCCTTTTTTAAAAAATTTTATTTTATTGATTTTTTACAGAGAGGAAGGGAGAGAGATACAGAGTTAGAAACATCGATGAGAGAGAAACATCGATCAGCTGCCTCCTGCACACTCCCTACTGGAGATGTGCCCACAACCAAGGTACATGCCCTTGACCGGAATTGAACCCGGGACCTTTCAGTCCACAGGCCGACGCTCTATCCACTGAGCCAAACTGGTTACGGCATTCATTCCTTTTTTTAAAAATGAGATATGAGAAGCCAAATTGAGCACAACCTTGAAATTAGTACTTGCAAAATCTCCATGTATGACTCCATCTATAGCCTGATAAAAGAGATATGATGATACTACCTTCTGTTTCTCTAAATGCCTTTAAGACATGAACACTTGTTTAGACTAATGATAACTACCATTTATTGGGTGCTAATCTACTGCCAAGTACTGTAAGTGGCTTTTCTTCTCTGTGCCTCATACCATGTGTGCCATAGTATTATTTCCACACTTAAGGTGGGGCCGTGACTAGGGAATAAGCACCTCCAAGTCTGCTCTCCTAACCTGGATGGATGAAACACAGGGCCCAATATAACACTCTGCAGCAAGAGTAGAGCCGACATCTCCAATTTATAAAACAAGACCACAATTTAGCTCAAACAGAATAAACTTTCTGTTGAGCAATAATAGAGATTTTAGAGAAACCTGGTATCTATCACAGTGGAAAGCATCATTAATGTTTACAGTAAAATAATAAAAAATAATAATGCCAATTAGGTTATCTGGTTTAAAATAATTATGTTTGGATGACCATTTTCTGTGGAAGATCACAACCAAGATATGAAGCATTTTCTGCTGTTTTTGTGGGGTTTGGAATAACATGGAAACCATTAAAAATGGTTTCAAGTGTATTTGTTTATAATCTCACATATTAAAATCCCTAAACTCCTCAATTCTCCCTTTGGTGAGTGCAGAAAACACTGTGTCAGGGTTTCCACTATAAATGTTATTTCTCAGGGATTTATAAGGTTTGCCATAAAGTTCAACTCCAAGCATTAACTATCTTTTCTCAGTATGGAGACTGACGTTTTTATGTGTAACTTTTCCTACACATGCAGAGAAGAAAGCTGGCAGTGGAGCTGTTTTAAGGCCACATGTAATTGCTGAGAACATACTAGTATTACAGTGAAGATGTATACCTGAACTTCACTTACTGAATAAAAAGCATGCATAAAGTGGCAGTTAATTAGTCTGTAGTAGGGTTATGTTTTATTTGAAAACATGTATATAAGCCCTACATTGGTCTGGGTGTTACTTTATTTTTAGAGATGTGAGCCCTCACTACCAGCTTTATCTCCCCTTTGCCCTCCCCACACACTTCACACATGACATGGTTCATTACACACACAAGTGCTTTGTGGTGTTGCTGGTTTATGAGAAAGGCAAATGGAGGCATCTAGTACTTCCTACTAGGAATGAACATTGACTTTCTCTGAAGAAAATATAAATGGATTTTCTTAATTGGACTTGGGGCATTGGAGCAATTAATAATAGATTGTGTCATAGTGAGGGCTTTGTTTGTATTTAAAGCCATAAATTACAAGTATTAAATGTATATTTATTCCAAGTTAAACTCATTTCTAATTGACATGTTACTTAGCCCAAGGCTTTTAAGATCTTTTAGTATAATTAAATTAATAGAAAGCTATAGATCACAGGATGATAAACAAACAGCCTGGACTTTAATATGACAGATATACAGAACAGGTCGTGTAAGTAGATCATTATTATTGGTTTAGGTTCAGCAGAAAGACCACCAGAATGAAAAGAAAAAAAGAAGAGAAGCTGTGGCTGACATGGGTGACATGAAGCATCCATTCTTGCCCATGTCTGACTAGCCAGCAGTAGAAACCCCAAGCTGAGTAGAAAATTCATTATGAAAATTCCTTGGTTGGATCAATGCCTTATACCAGAAGCTCTTAAAACCCCACATTAAACATTTAAAGGATATAATAATCACCCCAGGCTTTGGGCAGTCAAAAAATATGATAGTATTTAATGTAACTAGTGAAGAATTAGCCACCTCTAGCTCTAATTATTTTTCAAAACCTTCATTTATAAATGTTGTCCTTAGTGCTAAATGCATATTTTAAATACCATCCACACAAGATACAATGTTGGCTTCCAGATTTATAATTTCATTCATTCAAAGGACTCAGCATGCTTCACAATAGTTTGTTTGCCTTGTTTGTTTTGACAATGTGCTGAAAAGGCAAAGATAGTTTCTCCAATATGAGAATAAATTGAGATTTAGGTCAAGTCTATAAGCTAAATTGTTTCTCTTTAAATCAGAATGGTTTATCATTGCACATGATTGAGACACTAGTGGCTTTCTTGGCACCAGGGTAACTCGTCCATGGATATGTCCTAATGCCCACATCTTTGACCTGTTGTCCTGTAATTTGTCATTTACATGTGACTTTTTCTTACCAGGTTAATTGCTCCTCAAGGATGAGGTTCTCATTAATTTTTGTATTCCCAATGGCCATATTGCTGTGCACATAGTAAATGTGTGATAAACACATGTCTAGTGAAGGAATGCATTTTTCTCACAGCACTTCTTATTATTAAAATGATTCCTTTTCTGTGGGCACATATAGCCTGGAAGGAACAGGGACCTACTCAAGATAAACCACTATATCTACATGGCCATTTATCCTTATGCAAGCTTCTACTGCTGGGGTTTCTAAATCTATTAATCCCTTCTCAAATGTAATCAAACTTAAAATAGGTCCTAAAAAACAACCAGTACATGAATTTATCAACATTGAACTTGGATATTTAGTGAATCCTTATTTATATTTTTGAGTTTATGGACATCACCATTTTTCATTCCCTATGTGTTGTATAGTGTTTTGCTGTGTAGACAATGTTAAATTTTGTTGATTTTGTTTTTTATAGGCTACTAGTAGATGTTTTGGTAGAGGTTCCAGCATAATTTCTAACTGTAATTCCCTTTTTATTCATTTTTGGGCAAGGAGTTCAGGTGAGGATATTTGGGTAAACAGTTGCTCAGTATCACCATATCCCTGCATGACTTGTTCAATGTGGGTGTTTCTATACCACTGAAACTTCCTAGGTTTTTGTTTTGTTTTGTTTTGTTTTTTTCTTGAGTGAACTTTTTATTTTTGAATAATTTTATAAATTTACAGAAAAGTGGCAAAGCTGACAGAGTTCCCATATACTCCACACCCAGGTTTCCCCATTGTTAACATGTTACCTCATCATGGTTTATTTGTCACAACCAAGGAACTGACAGAGGTACATTACTCTGAATTAAACTGCAGAATTTATTGAGCTGTAACTAGTTTCTCCCCTTATGTCCTTTTGCTATTCCAGGATCCTATCCAGGAGACCATGTTGTGTATGAAGATAATTTATCTGAACCTTCTGGAATGAATCTTGGGTACCTCTCTTCTTACTCCTCTTCTTGTTTTGATTATTAACCATAGGAGGAGCGAAGGAGGGGGTCACTTGGATGTTATAAGAGCTCTCACTCTTGTAATCTGTATATTTCAACCAAAATCTGATAAAGCTATTGTGGCAGCAAATTCATGGAGATACTGCTTTCAACACACTACCCTCTAACTTTATACCAACACAGAAAACCCACCGAAAGCAGCTGAAATGTTGTAACTAAGTTATTGGAACATGTCATAAGGCTACTTCCTTTGATACTAGTATAATTACTTTGTTTTGCTTTCTTTTATGATTTTTCTCAACTGGAAAGATGGAGGGTCCAGTTTGCCTACTGGAAACATTTCTCTCCAGAAGAGGCAATTAAACAAATTATTACAGGTTTAAGACAGTCTGGGATTTCATACTATTGAACAATTAGAAGGTGCATAAGGAACACACACTCTTATTAAAAGTTTTGTCCCAGGGGCACACTTCCATAGATGAGGACGATATTTTTTATAACATGAATAATTCAGAAAACTTAGATATGCATTTGCTAAGTTCTGTGCCATTTTTTGGAAAATATTCTTCACTGTGAAGTTGCTCAATCTAGGCACCTGCAATTACAACTGTGGTGGCAATTCAGCCAACGCATGTCTGACTTCTTCATAGGGAGGAGAATGGGGTATATAATGCGTTAATGAAATGGGCCATTAAAATTTAACCAGGAATATAGGGCACTATCTTAGTTTTTAAAGCTTTGCTCAACAATCAGAGAGTATTTAATTTACCTCTAAGACTTTTGAAAGAAATATAGAAAAATTGATATGAAAGACTGTCAGATCCATCAGTTATGTCAACGTATATGTTTGAATCTATTATTTCCTTGGTCTATTTAATTTTGTGCCTAAGGGCTTTGAAACCACCTATTCTAGAGAATAAGGCCTTTATCGGGGACTTAAATAGGTCATTTAACTTTATGTTATTCTGCACAATGATTCTAAATTCAGTAATCTCTGTAAAACCCTTAAATACTTTTATAAGTGCAATAACTTAATTATGAAATTAAAAAGCACAAAGGAAAGGTTTAATCTGCACAATTACACTACTTATTAGATGTTATAATTTCTTTAGTTATACCTCAATTAAAATTTTAAAATTGCTGAATATTACATCCTACTTTAAACTTGATAAATTTAAATGTACTTCACTATTGGTACAAATGTAAGTTGGTGCAGCTACTAAGAAAAACAGTATGGAGATTCCTCTAAAAATAGCTGGGTATATAGCCAAAGGAAATGAAAACAGGATATCAGAGGGATGACTTCACTCCCATGAATTTGCAGGATTACTCACAATAACCAAGATATGTATATAAACTAAGTGCCCATCAACAGATGGAAGGATAAAGAAAATGTGGCACATACATACAATGGTGTATTATTCAGCCCTGAGAAAGAAGGAAATCCTGTAATTTTCAACAGCATGAATGAACCTGGAGGACATTTTGCTAAGTAAAATAAATCAGAGAAAAATAAAGTGTACATGATCTCACTTATATGTGGAATTTTTTAAAAGTTAAACTCAAAGAAACAGTAGAAAAGTGGTTGCCAGAGGCAAAAGTGTTGGCAAAAATAAGAAGAAGTTCATAAAAGGGTAGGAACTTCTAGCTCTAACATGAATGAGCTCTAAGAATCTAATGTAAAACATGGTGACTGTAATTGATAGCACTATATTATTTAATTGAAATTTTCTAAGAGAGTATAATTTAACTATTCTCACCAAAAATGTGTAAATATGTGAGGTGATGGATGTATTCATTTATTGGGTAGTGGGGATCTTTTCACAATGTATATGTCTATCAAATTACCACAATGTACTCTTCAAATATCTTAATTTTATATGTCAATTATATTGCAATAAAACTGGAGAAAAGATAAACAAATAGATAGATGTGTCTACACCAACCTAATTACATATTTTTTCCCATTACTTAATACTTAATATAATTATGTTATAAGTAATTCATTGATGACAGGCAGTTTATAAGAGTCATGGCTTTGTGTTGACTATCCCTCACAATATGAAAGTTAGGATCAATGACACATTTTGATTGTTTTTAGTTAAGAAAATCAAGTAGCATCTCTGCCCCCTGGGCCTGCTCCAAAGTATGGCGATACGGTGATGATCAATTTAAAGAGAGATTCAAGGGTGATTAAACTGCATTGTAAGAATGTAATAGAATGCAAAGTCCAGATGGGCTTCAGTTAGTAAAGTCCATTTATACAGTGACATAGACTAGACTTGAGTTCCTAACAAAACAATGGCTGGGATTTTCAGGCTGAAATAGTGGTTTATGTAGGCTGCTTCTCAAATTTCCCTGTTGGTCAAAGATGCCATCTGGAAGGCGGCCTAAACGATGATCACTAACCACAGGTATTAGGCCTTTTCAGCAAGAACCATAAATAACTTAAACAGTTGATAAAAGAAAAAAAAAGAAAAAAGAAAAAATGTGAATGAATTTTGTGTTCAATGGATTAATTGTCTTATTTATGTAACTGTGGTTAGCCTCAGTCAGGATTCTTAACATTGTTGGGTTTGGGCTTAAATCTGCAATCTTCTGATGATCATCACAAAACAGCACAAGAAAATGAACTCTGAAGCCTCCTGGATATTTTATCAGACATGTAATAAAGTTCCTTTGCTTCCAACTTAATTTAATTAAACCAAAAAGCTAGAATATTTCCAGTAAGGTGTGTCTGGAGGCATTAAAGTCATGTTGTTTTGCTGTGTGTTAATCTCTAAACCAAACAATAATTGTTCCAGGCTATGTCTTTGGTTGCAAATGTTATTTTTTAAAACTATTTAAGCATGCTAAATTAATACATAACTAAAACTGGTTTGAATTGGACAAGGCAGTTAGGAAGAGTTCCATACTTTATTCTTAAACAACACAGTTGGATTTTTACTCATTCTTTCAATTAGTATAAACAGCTAACATGACACACTATTTTAAGGTTTTATTATGGATTAAGTTTAGATTTAGAAAATATTTACAAAGACAGCACAAAGTTCTTGCATGCCCCTCACTCAGATTCCCCTGATGTTGACATATTTCATAACCACATCAGATTGGTCAAACAAAGCAAATTATATTCATACAATACTATTAACTAAACCACAGATTGTATTTGCATTTCACTGACTTGTTCACTGATGTTTGTTCTGTATCAGGATCCAGTCCAGGATCATACTACTTCTTATTCACTGTGCCTCCTTTGATGTCTAATCATTTCTCCATCTTCTCTTATTTTCATGACTTTGAGAGTTCTGATGAATATTGGAGTAGTATTTTGTTATGTGAACCTCAGCTTGGGTCAGACTGATGTTTTCCTGTTATAGATTTGCAGGGAGAAGACCACAGAGCTGAGGTTCCTGTTCATCACCTCCCATCAGGGGGCTCAGGGCAGCCATATGGCATCCTGGTCTGTCAACCTAGAGCACCTGGTTCAGGTGGCTTCCCCAGGTTTCTCCACTAGAAGTTACTGTTTTTCTTTCCAGACTCTACTGTTTGGAAGGGATTCAGTGAGTACAGGCCACACTCAAGGGGAGGAAGGTGAAGTTCCACCTTCAAAAGGGGGTGCCTTTTACATAAGGTATGTGGAATTCTTCTATAAGACAGTCTTGTGACATACTATTTAAAACTAAACCATACTTTTTATGTAGAAAAGGTTCAGTGGTTTGCCACTGGCCACTGTGACACGACTTCTGAAAGTATGCTGTTTAGTCCCTTACAGATGTCTACCATGCACACTAACAATTGAACAGGAAAGTCAGCCAAGGACACATCTTCCAGAGATAAAGATATGGTCTTTTAATTTTTTTTCTACCCCATCTGTTGTCAATATAAACCCAGATAACTTTGAAACATTGTTTTTTTAGAGAAATACACACACACACACACACACACACACACACACACACACACAAACATGATAAATAAAAAAAAGAAAACAACATTAACCAATCTAATTGACCTGTGGTTTATTCTCCTTCAGCACAGTAATTCTGCAAACAAATCCATTAGACTTAATAATTTTTATCTGGGAAAATATGGTATCTATGAAGCTCTAAATTAAGCATATGCATCTACTGCTAACAAATGACATTAAACTATTATGTTTTTTAGTTCAGAGTAGTCAGAATAAACATTACCATATGCAACAATTCAATAAAATATTTCCTTAAATCTCTGCCAGTCTGTGGAAAACACTACATTTTATAAATTGTTTCTAAAAAAATTGATTTTAAATGAAGCTAATAAAGTTAAAAGCATGAGAATGTATTGTTTACCCATTGCTGAATAACAAATTTTGCAAAATTTAGTGGCTTAGAACACACAGCACGACTTAGAGAGTTTGTGGGTCAAGGATCTGGGCATGTATCAACTAGGTCCTTTGCTTCAGGTCTCTCTCAGGCTGTGTTAAGGTGTTGGCCAGGGAAAAGGACTCATCGAGACTTAACTGGGGAAGGATCTGTTTCCAAGATGACTTATGTGGTTGTTGGCAGGATTCTTTTTTCTTGTGAGTTGTTCAACTGAGAACAAAAGTCTAAGTTTCTTGCTTGCATTGACCAGAGTCCTTCTCAGTTCCTTGCCCTGTGGGACTTTTCAACATGCCAGCTTTACCAAAGGCAGCATGAAATGGAGTCTGCTAAAAAGATTGATATCACAATATTTGGAACCCAGTCACCACCTATATTGACTTGATATTACCATATTCTATGAGTTAAAAGCAACACAGTAGTTCAGTTCTCACTCAAGAAGAGAGGATTATACATGTCTGTGAATATCAGGAAGCACAGGACCATTAAGGATTATTTCAGAAGTCGTCTTCAACAAACATGATTTTGTCAGAAATGGGCTCTATGCTTCATTAGTAACTAAATTATACATTGAAGTTATAAGTAGTTCTTATTCTAAGTAAACTTGATAGTTAGAATTAAAATTACAAACCTAATAAAAGAAGAGTAGTAAATTTGTTAAGGATTATTAGGGTTGTTATACATGAATTATTATGGGGAAAATCTATTACACACCAGTAAAACAATAATCTTGTTTTATTCGGCATTGTAAGTAGCTCTTTGAAGAAAGAAGGAAGCAACCTTACAAAGTTTCAATTGTGCAATCCAAGGAAATCCAGTCATATGAAAAATACCTATGAATCAATAAAGACAAGGATAAGAAAGAAATTATCTAATTGAGAGAGGAAGAAATAGAGAAAAAAATACCTAAATGTTTATAAAGTGTGACAAAGGACTGAACTTTCTTGCAGAAAATAAACTGGTCAGCAGTAATTAACTAATATCCCAACCCTGTTGTAGGTAACCTTAGACTTCCCTCTGAGTAAAAGCAAGGTTTTTCCCAGTTGGGTCCTGAGGTTGTATAAGATACTTCAGTTTTTATTCTTCAAAACTCTGTTTAATAAAGCATTAGAATTTATTTAACAGAAAAAATTGAATAGCTGTGTCCTAGTATTTACTTATCCGCCTTTTAGCCTCCCTGCCATTGAAGCTCTGTCAAAGTTTCAAGAGAAAGAAGAAATACTTAGAGAGGATGCTTGAGAAGTTTCAAGTGCAGTGATTCTTGGAGCAGTCTAAAACTTACCCTTGGTTTAAGTCAATTTAGCAAGGCTGGTTCACTAGATTATATCATGTTGAACTCTTGAGAAACATTATCCTCCACTGAACTTTGAGTGGAGTTCCCGGCCTTTCTCATGCAACTGCACTAGATAGAATTGTTGGATACTCATTATCATACTGACTTGGAGGATGTTGCTGAGATTATTAAACGTGGCATTATCCTGGACTCCCATCCTAATGACCTTTAAGAAATCTTCTCTGTTGAATCACACCGCTGCCACCAAAAAATGTTTTCTGGTTTTACAATCAGGACTAGTCTTGTTTCTCCCTACTATTTTGTCTATATTTTTGTGTGTTTTCTTTGGTGCAAAGACCAAGAAGAGACTGACTTTTTTTTTTCTATTGACTGCTAGAAACTTCAAAACAAATGTGTGCCCAACTCTTTGTAAGTTTATTGATATTTATGTCATGTAGTTTTACATGTGTGTTCTTCTCAACTGCCAAACTTGTTCTTTTCTAGTGTTGTTTTGTTTTCTATTTTAT
The DNA here is from genome assembly GCF_000412655.1 of Myotis brandtii. Classification (NCBI taxonomy): domain Eukaryota; kingdom Metazoa; phylum Chordata; class Mammalia; order Chiroptera; family Vespertilionidae; genus Myotis; species Myotis brandtii. Next base: position 3,939,582 of record NW_005353967.1, on the reverse strand, counting down.
ATATATTTAAAATGTTTTTACTTTATAGTATGATGCCATTATAAAGCCCGTTAATATATTCTTATAGCATGTTGAGAAAACAAATTGGTTAATTTTAAATTTTAAGTTAGCAGATCTCCACGTGGGGAATATAATATGGGACATTAAGTATATAAATAAAATATTATTAATATTTTCTATATAATAAATTATATCCCTTTTATTTATAAAACTAAGAATGAAGCTAACCTTTAAAATTGGGACCCTTACTAGGCCTTGGAGTACAGAACCAAATATCCCTTATTCTACAGATAATATCCAGAAGGAAAACTAGCAGAAAATGATAATAGTATTTAATGGCTATGGTGGCTTAAGAATGTCTTCACATTCTTTGCAATTTCTCTGATAAAGAGAAGGAATCTATTTTCTTGTCCTTTGTATCTGGGCTAGTCTGGTGACCTGTTTAAACCAAGTGGTGGAATTGACCTTGTATGTTTTCTGAGAATGGTTTTAAGATCCTGTTTCCCCTCTTACATTTGAGACAGTCCTTCTTGATCCCAGCTGTCATGCTGTAAGGAAGCCCAAGTAGCATATGGAGAGGCCCACATGGAGAAGAACTGAAGCCCTCAGCTTATACTAGTAGTTCCAGCTGAGCTTCCAACTGGCAGTTCACACAAACTGCCAGCCTTGGGAACTGAGCAAACTTGGACCTTCTAGCTACCCCAATGCTCCAGCAAACACCATGTGAAGCAGAAGAACCTCTCAATAACCCCAAAGAACCATGAGAAATAAGTCATTGTTATAAATCATTAAGTTTTGGAGTATCATTGTTGTAAATCATTAAGTTTTTCTGTGTCTTTTAATGCAATAATAGACAACAAAAGAAATTGGCTTTGCATTTTTATGTTACTCAATTGAACACCATTTATTATAGCAACACATATTAGGCCTTCTCACAAAGAAGTGTTTCATTAGATACAGCTGTAGTTTGGAGGAGACTGAAATCACATTCTTTACTTTTAGTTGAAGAGTCTTAGTCAGTAGAAGGGCATAACAATTAAATGGGTGAACTAAAATGTGACTCAGATTTTGTGTTTTCTTGTTTATTATCACATGGGTAGACATTTCCTTTGCCTCACTAGCAAATATTTCACACACAATGAGAGCATGTCCTAAAATGACTGAAACATGAGAGTATGAATTTGGATAATGGGATTTAATAATATTTTATAGCCTTGTAAGACATACTTAAATTGCAGCAGACAGTATTTTGAGATTCATTTCTCTGATATTTAAAATAATAATGCTTTTAAATTTTCTTTAAAGATTTTTATATAATTTATAGTAGTGAAATAAGCCAGTCAGAGAAAGATAAGTATCACATGCTCTTATTCAGTTGTGGAATATAATGAACAACATAAACTGATGAACAAAAACAGATCCAGAGACAAAGAAGCATTGATCAGACTGTCAAACCTCAGAGGAAAGGTAGGAGAGGGTGGGGGTAAGGGGGAGAGATCAACCAAAGGACTTGTATGCATGCATATAAGCCTAACCAATGGACACAGACACCAGAGGGGTGAGGGAATAAGTGGGGCGGGGGTGGAGGGGC
>NW_005353967.1:3920476-3937900 GCF_000412655.1 Myotis brandtii | reverse complement strand
ATATCTCTCATCGATGTTTCTAGCTCTCTATCCCTCTCCCTTCCTCTCTGTGAAAAATCAATAAAATATATTTTAAAAATTATATATATAGTATTTATTTAATTGTTTGGAACAATTTCAAAGTTGATTCATTAGTTATACATCTTAGTGAACATCAGTTGTGCAACTTTATTCTAAACTAGAGGCCCAGTGCACAAAATTTGTGCACTCGGGGGGTTGGTCCCTCAGCTCGGCCTGTGCCCTCTCGCAGTCCATGAGCCCTTGGGGGATGTCTGACTGCCATAGAGGTGGGAGAGGCTCCTGCCACCACCACTGCACTTGCCATCCATGAGCCTGGCTTCTGGCTGAGTGGCACTCCCACTCTGGGAGCACACTGACCACTAGGGGGCAGCTCCTGCATTGAGCATCCGCCCCCTGGTGGTCAGTGTGCGCCATAGCAACTGGTTGTTCCATTGTCAGGCCAAAACCAGCTCTCCAAAATCCCCAGAGGGGTCCCAGATTGCAAGAGGGAAGGATGTGGGAGGTTGGCCAGTGGGGAAAAGACTGTGGGAGGACTCCAGGGCATGTCCAGGCCATCTCATTCAGTCCCAAATGGCTGGACCCCAGCAGCAAGCTAACCTACCAGTTGGAGCATCTGCCTTCTGGTGGTCAGTGCATGTAATAGCGAGTGGTTGAGTTGCCTTAGCATATCATTAGCATATTACGCTTTGATTGGTTGAACAGCCAACCAGAGTACTGGACACGTAGCATATTAGGCTTTTATTATATAGGATAATAAATTACAATGTTTGTGTCTTTGGCTCAAACCACCCTCAAACCTCCTTATACTTTGACATTTTAACATCAAACAACATTATAAACTGAACTAGATGACTATTAAAATACAATAAATGCCTATTTGTGCTGTCCTAATATTAGGGGCTCTAGGATACCTTTCAAAATCTTATTAATTATTTTATAGATTGGATGGACGTTGTTGTCAATTGTACCCCACAGGTCTCTTCTTTTAAATCATTTTAGGAAAAATGCAACTAAAGAGGAAAATGTTAATTTTACAAGTGGTATTTTTCATAACTAGCATATGGAGGACCCTGGGAATCTAAGATGACCTGGCTTGGTCTCTGTCTATGCTTCCATCAAAGGGCTCATGCTCTCTCTCTACCTTCATAGCGATTTTTATGTAGATTGCTTTTGGGAAAAGTGTTATTTTATTTTTAAGGAAAGCTAGAAACTTTGCTTCTCTCTTTATCTAGGAGAACATGTACCAAGACTTGTTCCTCAAAGCCTCTTATATTTTCTTATAATGATCCTTAAGATGTACTGAAACCTGTGTATGTGCATGCATGTCTTGTATGTATATATATGCACATGTATAATTGCCTGGGTATGTGTGCATATGTGTATGTATATGTAACTCTATGTGTACATATATGTACATCTGTGTGCATTCATATGTCTATGTATGCATATGTGCATGTATTTGTGTGAATATACATGTATATGTACATGTGAGTGTATTATTAATACATATGTGTGTAAATGTATGTGTGTATATGTTTAAGTGTGTGTACATGTATGTGTGTGGGTGTTAAATAATTTGCTTCCAAGTCCTAAATCTTTCTCAGACATCATCTTATGACCCCTGCATCTATCATTTAAATTTCTCCCATTTCCCATCTTCTTTCTCCAATTTCTTGTTCTTCGTAGCACTTTTCAGTAACAAACATCCTAATTTATTTCTCCCCACTACAATGCAATTTCCAATATGGAGGGATTTGTGGTTATTTTGTTCATTGCTATATTTCCAGACCTGAAGAGTGTTAGGCATGTAGTGGGATTTAGGAAATACCTATTGCTTAGAAATCTCTCAGTCATATCCACTGCCAGGCCTCCCTCCCACAACTTCCCCTGTTCTTGCACCCTCCTTCCTTCCACAAGTCAGTGAGTGAGAAGACAGTGTGCAGTAGCAGCCTCCCCTTGCCTGCTCACACCCCTATGGCAACACCACTAGTGGAAGAAAAAAGAGAAGCTCGTGTTTAGAAGCTCATGATTTTCTGTGCACAAAATCCAACAGATGCCACAATCAGTGAATGGGATGTTTGTAGCACATTGATTTTAGGTGACTAGACTGAGAATTATGTAAGAGAGGTTATAGGACTTGGTCTGAAGTTAAAGGTATTCAGTGGTCTGAAGTGAAAGGTATTCAGCAAACTATTATCTTATGTCCTGATTGTACAAAAGGAACAGTTATTAACCTGGAATGTGACAGCCTCTAAGGCTGAGTCATTCCTGAACACACTCGGCTATTCTCTGCCTCTTCAGAATCTCCATCCCATTATATGGGAGCTTGGGGGCTGGTTTAATTAAAGTTATCTGAATAGTGTACAGTATGCCAGATGTTCATAATAAATATAATGTAGCTTATGTAATGCTATGCCATCATGGAATATATTGGAATGGTTGTGATTATCCATTATTACCCATAATAAATCTAAATTTATTTCACCATTTTTAGGCATTAAGCTTTTCTCAACCACTATAAATTAGCTTAGTATTTGAACTTTGCCTTTTGCTGAAGTTTTTCCAATAGAGATAATTAAAGAGCTCTTTTGGCAAAATTAGTTCACATTATTTCCATTAGAATTAAACATACACATGGGATACTTCAGTTTATGATATTGATGTTTATGATTGACATTTTAAAGAGCAAATGTAAATTAAACTTTTTTCTCTTCCAGTTTTTCCTTTAGTGTACAAAGGTAAAGACTCTTAATTTAATTTATTAAACTTTATTTCCATAGTCAAACACTATTTAACGTGTTTTTTTTTTGCATAAAGTAGCTGCTGAATATTTTCTGAATGAGAAGATGTTGGCTTAATGAACACTGAGCATCTGGAGAAGGCCTGTCTCTTCTTGTCCAGCTGTGACCAGCACCCTCTATCTTCACTTGAGCAGGGAACACTCAGATGAAGGGACTGAACATCCTCACGAGTAGGGTTAGAGAACAGCATTCTTATTGGCAGAGTGGATGTAGAGAATAGTTGACTATTCTTAAAGATGGACTTTTGTAGAAAAGCATGCAAGCCTTTAGGTTTATTTTGGTGTTTGAGGAATGATAGCCACTGTGAGGTGAAGACTGACATCCTCCAAGCTTATGTAAATTCATACTCTCCTGTCCCTGCAGTGAAATTGCTGGTTCCTTTCCCCAGACAGCCTCACTTCCCTGACCAGGGACAGACCAGGGCTCAATCTCCTTGTTGAGAATTAGCTCAATTAACTAAGTGGCTTGCCCAGCTGCCGTGGCTTAGTGGTTGAGCATGGACCTATGAACCAGGAGGTCATGGTTTGATTCCAGGTCAGGGCACTTGCCCAGGTTGTGGGCTAGATCCCCAATGTGGGGCATGTGCAGGCAGCCAGTCACTGATTCTATCTCATCATTGATGTTTCTATCTCTTGCTCCCTTTCCCTTCCTCTCTGAAATCAATAAAATTATTTAAAAAATAACTAAGCGGCATAATTAAACTTGAGATGTAAATTAGACATTGGAAGGTGAATGTAAGGTGTTTTGATGAAAGAGTTTGGAGTTAAGGATATAAATTTGGGAGGCATTATCATACAGATGGTTTGTACACTCTGAGGCAGAATAAGGTAATCATGAGAGTGAGTACATGGGAAGATCATGTGTCCAGTGAGGGAGAAAGACAGAAACACTAAGAGGCCCTCATTCACACTGAGGAGTGAAAACTGTAAACATAACTAGAAGGGCATTCTTTATCAGGTGTACAAACTGGCACAGGTGTGCACTGGCACAGATGTCATTGAGCCCCATTTTTGCTGCAACCTTCTAACATTCTCAGGGAAAGGAGTTTGAAAATGCAGTGTCTGTTTTATCTTGTCTTAAAAATGTGCTTTAAGCTGCATTTTTCAATGAATTTTTGTTTTTTGGCAAACACGTAGATGAGTTAAGTAGAAGAATTATTTAACAACTATCAGAAATCAGAAATCTTAAATGACATAACTCATATGAATTTGGAATCAACAGCATTTTTTTAAATTTTTGATCATTTTCTGAATCAACGTATCCCCAAGCAGAAGCTAACTCCTCATTGGACAAAGCAGCAGGTTAAAGAACCGAGTTTTTAGGCTTATTTGACTGCAAACTGGCCAATATTTTTTACTCTAATTAAGGAAAATGAACAAAACTATGAGACATACAAATGAAATAGAATTGTGAACTTATTTTAATCAAAATCATTTGGCCTGTGAAAAGACATTTGTGATGGGAAGAATAGGTAATAGGAAAGTCCATTTGAATCTAATTTTGACCTGGATTTAGATTGCTGTCACAGGGGCAAAGAACAACTCCCACTAACACGGACTCATTCATTCTGCTCACCCAAATCAAAGCAGAAGAAGCCAAACTATTTTCCAAGTCAAGTCCAGAGTAATGTAAAATGGGCATTTTTTTGCTAAAGAAATCAACTCTGTCAAGCAGTTATTTCACAGATTAAAATTGGGATATGTGTCAAAAGAAAATTGGAATCATAAATTATTAATTATTTGGAATTTACCGTGATAGAAGCATTATTAAAATGTGTGTTCAGTTTCTTAAAAGGTTCAGTGATATTTTTAGTGAATTATATTTCTAAACTTAGAACTATTAATATAGCTATGTGTTCACAGCAATAATTGCTAAAGATTAAGAGTTTTACATGATGCCATTCATGCATGCATGTTGACCAAGTAGGTGACAGAGATTAATTGAGCAAAGAAATCGGTGGTGGATATAACACCTATATGTATGTCTTTGGAAAGAGTAAGGTGAATAAAATTAAGTTCTATTGCTATTAAACTGACAAGCTTTGAGAGTATTTTAATTTCCATTCAGAGTCAAAATTATAGGCAAAGGTATTTATTTTTTTCAATTTTGCCCACTGTAATCTCCACAAAAATTGCAAAGATTAAATATGATTGCCATTAAGCTTTTTATGTATCCAAACAATGACTAGATTTGGCCAAATGTGGGCAGAATTGAATGCTTGAGGATCCTGATTCAGGAGCAAAAAATGTTCTAATATCTCATATGCTGCCTTAAGTCAAAATACCTCTCTGCTTGCTATAATTCCCTAAAATTATTTTTATCATTATAATTTCATTTGAAGGTTAAAATTTATTCTACTTATTATGATATTTATTCACTGATGTTCTCTGTCTATTCATGAATTTACCCAAATATTTAAATACATGGGAAATGGACTCCTTTCCAGTATAGTGAGATCTGAGATTTTTGTCCTCTGACTCCATAATTTAGGTTACCACTACACCAGTGGAGAACACACTGGGACACCTTCACTTGTGCCTGAGGGAGTGTAAGTCTTCATTATCCTCATTTACTCATTCAACACACCTGATGGACTGTCCACTCCATGACACAGTCTGATCCAGATGCTCAGATCCTTCCATGAGAAAATGTCCTAGCATAGGGAGGCTGATGATAAACAATCAACATAACCAATTAGCATATTTCATAATGACTTTGTGAGTTGATAAAAACTCAGGGGAGAAAAGCAGAATCAGAGCATATCAAGAACGAGTAGAAATGAGGAGCTGGACAGGGTGAGAAAAGAGAATAATTGGCAACTTAAACGACAGTAGGTTGGTGCCCTCATTGAGAAAGTTACACTAGTCAACCATGTGGCCCTGAAGACATCCAGAGGAAGAATGTTCAGGCCTAGGAAACAGCCAATGCAAAGGCCACTAGGCAGGTCTCCAGCCAGTCAAGGAACCCAGTGCAGCTGCTGCACCGTGAAGGTGAAGAAGGTAATGTCAGAGCCAGGTCCTTGCTTATTCATCTAGATCAGCCATCCATCCCCTCCACCCTGCCCACTGCTCCTCAAGCCACATCTATGCTCCCCTACCCTCTTGTTTCTTTCTGGGTTCCTAGGTTCCAGCTTTTGAACTGCAAGGCTTTTGTCTTCAGCTGGCCCCCCTTCTGAAAGCTATGAACTCTATCAAGGCAACTGTCTCCATTGCCCTCCCCACTCCACCCTCCTCCCACAGGGTGCTATCAGACTTCTGCTCCTAGCCCAGCACATCCCTCATTTTCTGAGGTTTTCCTACTCAACTACTACACCATTTTTAAAGAGCCCATTGATTTAATCCCACAGGGTGCTATCAGACTTCTGCTCCTAGCCCAGGACATCCTCATTTTCTGAGGGTTTCCTACTCAACTACTACACCTTTTTTAAAGAGCCCATTGATTTAGCCCTCCTTAAATTATTCTAATCTGAGTGTGGCCTTTGTTTTCTGCTGGAATCTTGATTGATCATGTAGGGATTTGCAGGTCCTTATAGGACTTTGACTTTGTTTGTTTGTTTGTTTTGTTGTTGTTAAATTTCACCTGAGGACATTTTTCCATTGCTTTTTATGGAGAGTGGAAGAGAGAGGGAAAGACAGAGAGAAACATCAATGTGAAAGAAACACATTGATTGGTTACCTCCTGCACGAACCCCGACCAGGGCCCAGGCTGGGGAGGAACCTGCAACCAAAGTACATGCCCTTGGCTGGAATCCAACTCAGGACCCTTTGGTTCACAGGCCAACACTCTATTCACTGAGCCAAACCGGATAGGGCGAGACATTGACTTTTTGATCTGAGGGAAATGGGAGCCACGTTGTTGTGAACAGGGACTTGACATGATCTAGTTAACATTTTAAAAGGACTTATCTGTGTAGAGACTCTAAGGGACAGAGCAGATAGAAGGTCACAATGAGAGTAGGGCCGGGAGATATGTTCAGAGGCTGTTCAAATGTACCTAGAGGAGATGGTGTCTGAGGCCAGAGTGGGGACAGTGAGGCCCGAGGGATGTATTTTGAAGGTCCAACCAATAGGATTTCTGATCAATTTAGAAGAGAAGTATGAGAAAAAGGAAAATGCTGCCAAGATTTTTAGTAAAGGCAACTATCATGGATGATGTGGAAAAGCCATAGGTGGAACAGGTTTGGGGGTAAAATGAAGGGTTTAGGTGTGGACATTTAAGATTGAGTAAATATACAACAGGATGGAGGTGGCCTTTCCTGTACCTCTTTGGTCTCACTAGCTATATCTGTCCACTTGCTGGCTTTTGGGCAAGCACACCTGCCTCCTGGCACATCATGGAACCCATTGGTAAGGCCCAGACTGGGGTTTTGGGGGCATCACTTCCTCTGCCAGAAAGGCTCATTCCCAAGTGGCTCTCTCCCTGTCTCCCTTCAAATAGTTATTCAAATGATACCATCTCATCTCAACTTTTCCTATTAATTTCATCAGTTAGACACTCATGGTTGAGTCCCACCTGACTGTCATCTGAGGCTAGGCACTAGGGATCACAAAATAAACAAGAAATGATCTCTACCCTCATGGATTTTGTCTTCATCCAAAACATGTTAAAGAAAAGGAATCCAGTGGACTGTCTTTAATTTTTCAACATCTCTTTGATTCTTTCAACCTTCATCTGCCTGCTAATATTGAAGCCATGTGCCTTCAGGAGAGAACTAAGACTTTCTCCAGATGTTCTTGTCAATTTTGGCGGCAATCATATTTTTATCCAATTTGAACATATTTTTCTTGATTAATACAAGAAGCTGTAAGTAGAAGTTCTTAAAATTTTCTTAACAGCTGCACAATCTTGTCAGATAAGATCAAGAACAGAATGTACTTATTTAAAATGAAAAGATGATAGACCTTTCTTTCTCATTCACCTCTTGTATCATTTTTGTTGAGGTTCAAAGCTTTGGATTTTAAGTTCTTAACCTCCCTCATCACTGGTGTGACTAGAATGTAGTCAGAAATATACAAAATGAGCTTGTCAATCTAAGCAAGAAGAACAAAATCTTTTTCTTGATAATTTTGTAGGAGTTTTGCATCAGATGAAGAAGATGCTGGCAGCATCTGGGGTACCTATTAAAGCAAGTCAAACTCATGGCCCACAGGCCCCATGCAGCCCACAATAAATATTTTTGCAGCCCAGCCAATATAACGGTATATAAGAAACATTTTAATAAATTTTTTGTAACTTGATTTTTACAATATCCTGTTATATATAATTACTAATAATGAACTACAATGTTCGCTAATGACTGATTACTATAATTGTGTTGCATTCATTTCACTTATGCTCCTCATTTGCAGGTGCACCATTTCTCTCCACTAATACTAGCAGCGAATATTTTAGCAGCCAATTGCCACGTCATTAGTCTTGGACTGATTTCTTTGGTGTGTGCAACAGGAAATATATCGCTTTCAGAGAACAAAAAAAATAAGTTTATTTGCATTGCACTTGTTAGCTTGTGCAGTTATTCAGTGTCTGGTAAGTTAATGTTCAATAAAAATATTATTTTTATTAAAATTTTCTATTAAATCAACATAACCAATTAGCATATTTCATAATGACTTTGTGAGTTGATAAAAACTCAGGGGAGAAAAGCAGAATCAGAGCATATCAAGAACGAGTAGAAATGAGGAGCTGGACAGGGTGAGAAAAGAGAATAATTGGCAACTTAAACGACAGTAGGTTGGTGCCCTCATTGAGAAAGTTACACTAGTCAACCATGTGGCCCTGAAGACATCCAGAGGAAGAATGTTCAGGCCTAGGAAACAGCCAATGCAAAGGCCACTAGGCAGGTCTCCAGCCAGTCAAGGAACCCAGTGCAGCTGCTGCACCGTGAAGGTGAAGAAGGTAATGTCAGAGCCAGGTCCTTGCTTATTCATCTAGATCAGCCATCCATCCCCTCCACCCTGCCCACTGCTCCTCAAGCCACATCTATGCTCCCCTACCCTCTTGTTTCTTTCTGGGTTCCTAGGTTCCAGCTTTTGAACTGCAAGGCTTTTGTCTTCAGCTGGCCCCCCTTCTGAAAGCTATGAACTCTATCAAGGCAACTGTCTCCATTGCCCTCCCCACTCCACCCTCCTCCCACAGGGTGCTATCAGACTTCTGCTCCTAGCCCAGCACATCCCTCATTTTCTGAGGTTTTCCTACTCAACTACTACACCATTTTTAAAGAGCCCATTGATTTAACCCTCCTTAAATTATTCTAATCTGAGTGTGGCCTTTGTTTTCTGCTGGAATCTTGATTGATCATGTAGGGATTTGCAGGTCCTTATAGGACTTTGACTTTGTTTGTTTGTTTGTTTTGTTGTTGTTAAATTTCACCTGAGGACATTTTTCCATTGCTTTTTATGGAGAGTGGAAGAGAGAGGGAAAGACAGAGAGAAACATCAATGTGAAAGAAACACATTGATTGGTTACCTCCTGCACGAACCCCGACCAGGGCCCAGGCTGGGGAGGAACCTGCAACCAAAGTACATGCCCTTGGCTGGAATCCAACTCAGGACCCTTTGGTTCACAGGCCGACACTCTATTCACTGAGCCAAACCGGATAGGGTGAGACATTGACTTTTTGATCTGAGGGAAATGGGAGCCATGTTGTTGTGAACAGGGACTTGACATGATCTAGTTAACATTTTAAAAGGACTTATCTGTGTAGAGACTCTAAGGGACAGAGCAGATAGAAGGTCACAATGAGAGTAGGGCCGGGAGATATGTTCAGAGGCTGTTCAAATGTACCTAGAGGAGATGGTGTCTGAGGCCAGAGTGGGGACAGTGAGGCCCGAGGGATGTATTTTGAAGGTCCAACCAATAGGATTTCTGATCAATTTAGAAGAGAAGTATGAGAAAAAGGAAAATGCTGCCAAGATTTTTAGTAAAGGCAACTATCATGGATGATGTGCAAAAGCCATAGGTGGAACAGGTTTAGGTGTGGACATTTAAGATTGAGCTATAAATATACAGGATGGAGGTGGCCTTTCCTGTACCTCTTTGGTCTCACTAGCTATATCTGTCCACTTGCTGGCTTTTGGGCAAGCACACCTGCCTCCTGGCACATCATGGAACCCATTGGTAAGGCCCAGACTGGGGTTTTGGGGGCATCACTTCCTCTGCCAGAAAGGCTCATTCCCAAGTGGCTCTCTCCCTGTCTCCCTTCAAATAGTTATTCAAATGATACCATCTCATCTCAACTTTTCCTATTAATTTCATCAGTTAGACACTCATGGTTGAGTCCCACCTGACTGTCATCTGAGGCTAGGCACTAGGGATCACAAAATAAACAAGAAATGATCTCTACCCTCATGGATTTTGTCTTCATCCAAAACATGTTAAAGAAAAGGAATCCAGTGGACTGTCTTTAATTTTTCAACATCTCTTTGATTCTTTCAACCTTCATCTGCCTGCTAATATTGAAGCCATGTGCCTTCAGGAGAGAACTAAGACTTTCTCCAGATGTTCTTGTCAATTTTGGCGGCAATCATATTTTTATCCAATTTGAACATATTTTTCTTGATTAATACAAGAAGCTGTAAGTAGAAGTTCTTAAAATTTTCTTAACAGCTGCACAATCTTGTCAGATAAGATCAAGAACAGAATGTACTTATTTAAAATGAAAAGATGATAGACCTTTCTTTCTCATTCACCTCTTGTATCATTTTTGTTGAGGTTCAAAGCTTTGGATTTTACGTTCTTAACCTCCCTCATCACTGGTGTGACTAGAATGTAGTCAGAAATATACAAAATGAGCTTGTCAATCTAAGCAAGAAGAACAAAATCTTTTTCTTGATAATTTTGTAGGAGTTTTGCATCAGATGAAGAAGATGCTGGCAGCATCTGGGGTACCTATTAAAGCAAGTCAAACTCATGGCCCACAGGCCCCATGCAGCCCACAATAAATATTTTTGCAGCCCAGCCAATATAACGGTATATAAGAAACATTTTAATAAATTTTTTGTAACTTGATTTTTACAATATCCTGTTATATATAATTACTAATAACGAACTACAATGTTCACTAATGACTGATTACTATAATTGTGTTGCATTCATTTCACTTATGCTCCTCATTTGCAGGTGCACCATTTCTCTCCACTAATACTAGCAGCGAATATTTTAGCAGCCAATTGCCACGTCATTAGTCTTGGACTGATTTCTTTGGTGTGTGCAACAGGAAATATATCGCTTTCAGAGAACAAAAAAAATAAGTTTATTTGCATTGCACTTGTTAGCTTGTGCAGTTATTCAGTGTCTGGTAAGTTAATGTTCAATAAAAATATTATTTTTATTAAAATTTTCTATTATTTTATGTTAACGATTACTCATTTATTTCAGCCCTTTGTATTCAGCATGTCTCTATCGAAATAAACCTACGTTTCTATGAAAATTAAAACTTTTGTTTTTTTGTGATCCACCTAAAGTTAAACCTTGTTTATTTGGCCCGTGTTAGCCTTTGAGTTTGACATGCTTTTATTAAAGATTAAGGAGGATCACTCCCTCCACAGAATAGTGTTAAGTTTGACTTGAACCATCCCCAACCATCACTATGCAATAATGCTTAATAACACAGGAAAGCATTGATAGAACATTTCCCAAGAATATAGAAGGCTCCCAGGTAATAAAGAAATATTTGCAGATTTTAAAATTTAATTTTCAACCTAAATTTTTCAAGTTGGTATCTCTCTGCTTCACAATCAAAAGATGAAAGTGAATATTCAACCAATGATCACACATTCATTTATCAGAAGTCTTCTCTGAGGAGCCCAAAACCACTTAAAGAGGAATGTCAGTAATGAGTTGACTGGCAGCCATATTTGAGGTGGAGCTACCATATCTGCTGTCCCATTTCATAGCACAAAGAAATTGAGTTAATTAAGAAGCTACTTTCAGAAATGAAAATACTGCTATTTATCTTGTACCTCTTAGACTGGGCCATTCTTTGAGAGGTGAGTGTTCAAGAGTGGGGAAGGATTTTAGTAATTTTTTCCTCAATTCCACACATGAAGTAGCTATATTTTTCCCATAAGATTAATGAGGTAAGTTCATGTAAAGGTTATTATGTATTCAGCTAAAACCTGGAAGGAAAATTAGAAACACATTTAATGTTATTTGTCATTAAAAATCACATGCTATTCTATTTTTTATTCAGAGTTCTGATTGTTGAATTGCTTGCCAAGGAGCCAACCTCAAATGCTATAAGAAACAAATAAAGCTGTTATAATTGGATGGATAGAAAGGGGGATGTAAAAATAAATCACCTTTAGGAAATATTTGACATACAAAAATTTGTAAAAACAAAATATGGAGCTATAATGTCATTAAAAGATATATATGTAAACAAACACTAAGTTAGTGGGTTATACTAAGAAACTGCACAGTAAAATATCCATGTGCATGTAACATTATTATAATGCTACTGCCAGCGTATTTTATATTTTGTAATAAATATAATAAAGGAAAATATAAAGCAATTTAAACTAGAACAGAGAGAAAAAATAAGAGATTGACATAAATTGTTGCGGTTTATTGCCAGATTGTCACCAAAAGACAATGATACAAAAGTTCAAGACATGTGGAGAAAAGACAAGGATGCACCATGGTTAATAACATTTCTCCCCAAGTTTTGGCTTATGGACAAGAGACAGTATTGTCAATCATTTGCTGAAAGTACACTAACCAATTTTCTCCATTATTCTAAAGTGCTATCTAGGGTAGACCCAATGTAACACAATTTAAGGGTAAATATTAAAGATAATTGTTTCATGAAAACTGAACATTAGTTTTCAATATGTTCATTATTTTGGTGTCCACAAACTGCTTATTGATTAAAAACTAAAAAGTAATCTTTTATGATTTGTAATACTTAGTTGAAAATTATGCTTGCTAATTTATTATAACAAATATGCAACCAAAAGTAGAGCAGGGGTAACAACTGAGATACAAAAACTAACATGCATTTCCTGGGCAATATTTACGACAGATTAGATTATTTCCCAAAATGTCATGGGCAGATGAGCTGGAACAAGCTTTACTTCAGAAGACAATTGTATTTATACCTCCCCATCCCACAGCCCACTCCTCTGCTTTTGCTTTTCAGCCTCTTTTATGCTCACTTATGACAGAAGCCAGTTTTGCCTCTTGGAAGGCTGCTTTGAAAACACCCAGTTTAATCATAGAAGGATGCTCGTTTTCTTTAGTATTAGACCCCCATTGATTCTGAGGAGTCATCACCTGATTTTTTAAAAATATATTTTATTGATTTGTTTATAGAGAGGAAGGGAGAGGGATAGAGAGTTAGAAACATCGATGAGAGAGAAACATTGATCAGCTGCCTCCTGCACACCTCCCACTGGTGATGTGCCCACAACCAAGGTACATGCCCTTGACTGGAATCGAACCTGGGACCTTTCAGTCTGCAGGCCGACGCTCTATCCACTGAGCCAAACCAGTTAGGGCATGGCCTGATTTTTAATTTGTAAATGGCTGATCTTCTTCATTCCTTCTGTTGTGGGTTGAAGGATGCCCCAAGGAAATGTATGTTCAAGTTCTATCTTTTAGCACCTATAACTGTAACCTTATTTGGAAATAAGTTCTTCACAGATGCAACCAAGTAAAAAGGAGGTCATAATGACTAGAGTGAGCCCTAAACCTGAAGACTTGTGTTCTTCTAAGAAGGACATGTAAAGAAACAGACACACAGGGAGCACTCTGTGTGGTGGATAAGGCATGGATTGAAGTGATGCAGCTGTAGGCCATAGAAGCCAAGGACGGTTGGCAGCTGGGAGGTACAAGGGGAAGCTGCCTTCAGAGCCTCCAAGAGGAACTCACTGTGTAACACCTTGATTTCAAAATTCTGGTCTCTAGAACAGTGAGAATTTGTTGCTGCTGTTTTAAGACACCCAGTTAATGATACTTGTTATCACAGTCACAAGAAACTCATACACTCCTCTCCCTCACTGCTCCCCAAAGCCACACCTGGCACCAGAAGGGTGCTAGCTGTTTGGTGATGTCCCAAATTGGAACAACTCTCTTAGGCTGGGGGAGGCCAACCAAAATACAAGGATAGGATTCTGCTCACTGCTCCCCAAAGCCACACCTGGCACCAGAAGGGGGCTAGCTGTTTGGTGTGTCCCAAATTGGAACAACTCTCTCAGGCTGGGGGAGGCCAACCAAAATACAAGGATAGGACTCTATGAAGGAAAGGAGCAAATGTTCAGTGGGGAAAAACACTAAAATCCATGAACGTATTCAAGTAGAAAAATGTGCTGTGCAATAGTAATGGAGGAAAAACAGAGAAAAACGAAGTGTTCCATTTAAGTTAAAAAATAAGTCTAATAATTGTTTGAGATGACACCTATAAAAATGTTAATTTTTATAATCTAACAACCAAGGAAGAAAATGGGGGGGAAATGAATTTTTAAACTAAAAATGATAATTTTCTTATTTCTTCAGTAGGAAGAACTTTCTGGAAATTATATATAGAAGTTTAATTTCTTACAGCTCTATTATAATGAAAGGATAATTAATCCAAATCTTGACTAAAACATGAAAACCTCAAAAACATGTCAAATGCTGTTGGAGACTAAAGCAGATTTTGTTAATTATATTCATAGTGTAAAAATATTATCCAATATTAAGTACAGTCTCTTAGTATTTCACAGTGCATTTTTTACAAATTATCTTAAATTGAAAAGATATTGATGTTAGTCTCTTTGGCCTGAGCTTATAGGCAGGAATCTGTTCTCCAATTCTGATTTTCCTCTGATTAATGTGCAAAGAATCTTCTTTCCTCCAATCCCATCTCTGTCAAAGAGAGAAAAGAAAGCCGCCCTGGTTATCTGCATTCAGTTTCTGACTCCACAGAGATGTCAAGAGGATAAAATGATCACACATGCAGAATTCCTGGAGCTCCTCAGAAGCAATCTAATTTGCCTGCTTGGAAGGTTTATTGAGAGGATGAAGGGAACTCAGTTCCTGTGAAGTGCTGTACGTGTCTCAGAAGGAAGAAAGTTGTATGTTGGGTTGCTCTCACCCCATGTGTTAATATGCAGAGAGTCCAATTCAAGTGAATCAGCCCTATTTTTGAAGCAATAAGAATAGCCCTGCCCCTTGCCTATGTGCAGTTCATCTTGTGACTGTGCCAAATAAGTTAAACCTCTGGTTACTCCTATTATTAAATTTCCACTTCAATTAGAGGTGATAAGACCAACTTTAGCCATTGATTTGATAGCACTGTTATCAGGATTTGTTTGCCATATCTGTCTAAAAATAGAACAGATGCTAATTTTTTGTAGTGTTGTTTTTAAAATTTTTTCTTATTAACAGACAAGGACATAAACACACATACACTCATAAACTCATTGGTTTAAACAATAATCATTGTTTCTACTCATGTGATTGTGTAGCGCTGATAGAGGAGGGTTCAACTGGCTGAATCTGCTGTGGGTCAGCTGGTCTTGGTGTTTCCCCACAGGTTTCACTCAGGCCTGCTCAAGATATGTTCATCCCGGGCAAAAAGTCAAGGGTGGAAAATGTCCAGGGGATGCTTTTCTTATGACAATGACATTTTTTTTCTTGCATTGACTTTAGTAATATGCCATTGACTGAAGTGTCACTCAGCTGGGCATCAAACCCAGGAGAGGAAAAGCATACTCTGTCCATCATATTAATCCTCACCATGGTAATCCTTTGTGTTAAAGTATCATGAAGCAAAGCTCAATATAAGTGGAGCTTGGAGGTTGAAAAATGTAGGAAGAGTGACTATTTCTGAACAATAATCTAATCTCCCACATGCCCAAATATTCTAATGAATTGTTCAAATGCTAAACCTCATTAGCTCTTAGCATCAGGATATGCAAGAACATACCTATGAACCAAAGGGCTTTTTTCACTAGCAAGAGAAAGAGGGTCTGTGATAAATTTAGACTATAATCCTAGCCTTAAATTTGTTTTTGTTTTTTTCATATACTTTGAAGACTGTATATGAAGAATTCTATTCTTTATAATATGAAGTTTAATTTCATATGATCTCTACTATTTTCTATTTAGATTACTAAATATTTTTAATTATTTGAAAAGAAGATAATGTTCAATGTACTTGAGTTATAAGTAAGGAGATTAAGTTATTTTGTAGCTAAATATTAAGGCAAATTCATTTGAATCTTGATTGAGACATTTTGACGGAGAGTGGGAGTTGTAAACCACAAGGTTGGATTAATATAAATTGATTTGTCCAAGGTTATTTGTTTAGATAATGGAGGTAATAGAAGGAGGGCCCAAGGTCTCCGGGAACTGATGTTCTGAGACGTCCCATCCTGTCATCATGTTCAAAGCAAGTTCACATTGGGGCAACTCCATTTAGGCAGGGAAAATTCAATTAGGATCATTCTATGGACTGAAACTCCCAGGGGTATCAGTGTAGAAATATGGAGATCTCCTTGTCTTAACAACCTATATGCTAACAAATGACATTTTTTGGCCCTGTCTTAGGCTCCCTCCTGTGTGTGTTTTCTAGAATGTGAATATGATCCTGTGTATGAATTACAGTGAGTTATATTTTATCTTTTATTCACAGTTTTTTCATATGTCTCTTCCTACTTAGAAAATATAATAAATCACATCCTCACTATAGGTCCCTCTTTCAATATCTCTGAGCATGTGGCTTCTTGTTTTATGGATTGAGATATGAGTTGAATTGTGTTATCTCAAACCTAATGATGGACTGAAAGGTCTGTTATCATCATTGTATGATTCTGACATGGATAACAGCCCTGCACTATAATTTGATAATTGTGAAGGTGTTTTACTAAACACACACACACACACACACACACACACACACACACAGTATCAATTTTAAAGCAAAAACAAATATTAAAATATATACATGTATTTTTCAATGTGGGTATTACCTTGCAAATGGCAACCAACTCCATGTACTTTAAAGTAGTTTCTGAAAGCAGATAAAAGAAAACAGGTAACCTGCAAAAGCGAATTACATTTTTTTTTATTTGTAATCTTTGGTTTTAGTGTCCACAGAAGTATTTTTTTTCTCCTTAGAGTAACCAATAGAACCATTGGTTAAAACTTCATAAATAAATAAAACCCTCTAGCAAATAGTACTGTGGAGAATTCATTTTGCTACTTTGACTCACTATAAGTCACAATGAAATAATACTGAGTGACAGTCTGAGATTCATGTAAGTGAAATATCCTATCTAATAAAAGAGTAATATGCAAATTAATCATCACTCCGTTACTCTGTCACAAAGATGGCGGCGGCCACGGAGCTGGAGCGAGCAGGAGGTTTGGGTTGCCCCGGCAATGGAGGAAGCCAAGCTTCCCGCCTGCCCTGGCCAGCCCTCAGCTTCGCTCAAGGCTACAAAGTTTCAATTATAGAAGATAAATAAACCCGAGATACCTGCTGAAAAAAAAAAGAAGAAAAAAAGGACAGGCTGGGAGCTTGGGTCACTGGGGGGGCGTGGCCAGCCTGAAAATGGTCATCAGCCCCTCACCCAGGCTGGCCACACCCCCATGGGGTGAGGGTCCCCGCTGGGGGGCT
>NW_005353967.1:3906693-3920056 GCF_000412655.1 Myotis brandtii | reverse complement strand
CTAAGGATGTCCAACTGCAGCTTAGGCCTGCTCCCCGCTGACAAGTGGACATCCCTCGAGGGTCCCGGGCTGCCAGAGGGATGTCTGACTGCCAGTTTAGGCCCAATCCCCCAGGGAGCGGGCCTAAGCCAGCAGGTGGACATGCCCTGAGGGGTCCCAGAATGCAAGAGGGCACAGGCCAGGCTGAGGGACCCCCCAAGTGCACAAATTTTTGTGCACCGGGCCTCTAGTATAACATAAAATATCAAAATGCTTCCAGTGTGATTATTGAAATGTGCCCTGTTCTGGAATTATGCATCCAGCCACTCTGTATAGAGAATGAACCTGCTAACACTCCCAGCTGCTCGCCCATGCTGGGAACTCTTGGCAACAACCTCCGTGATGTCCTATATCTGCCTCCTAATTATATGGAGGAAAGGAACTTTGCAGGACACACTGTGTCTAGAAATCCATTAATTTATCAACACCACCTATAAGAAATTATAGATAATGAGAATTTGCTAAAGTACTGAGGGTAATTGGTGGGAATTCCTGTAGTCTGTTTAGCAAGTTTCTGGAATTATAACTGTCTATAGATTTGACTATTTTATGCCCCAAGCTGGACAGAGCTTTGTTTAACAGTCTTGATTCTTCTTGACTATGACCTCCTAGTAGAAAGCTCCATTGCACAATTTTCATCTTCCTTTGGGAAAGGGACTTGGTCTTAAACTATGCTCTTTTGTTCCAGCTCCATTATTGACTATCCTAGTAACTAACTGATTCATTGACTATTGGGTAAATACTTATTCAATGGCAAGTGTCAGGGGGGCTAACTGGACTAGGTAATAGACTAGAGGGGGAAAAGTAAATATTTGATTAAAAATAATTCTTAGAATAATGGCTTGAGCAGTCCAGTGAATGGTGATAACAGTTGCTAAGATGAAAAATAACATAGTATTATTTTTCCTAAATTCTTAATTATTCAGAGGAAATAAAACTAGATTGAGCTTTAAGGAAACAATTCTAATTAGAATTTGAACATCTATGTATAGCACAATATTCAAAGAATGAAGCAGAATGCTCAGCAAATGTGATTTTTCCCCTCTTTCTTGATCATCTAAGTTCAAGAATAAAGGTCTTTGAATAGGGAGTTTGTGTACACACTCAGGTTTCCCAAGAACCAGCCCTAATCACCACAAACAGTATATCTTGCATCTTAGCTTCATGTGAAGGAAGAAAACCATTCTTTCTGATGACCATTCTTGGCTATAGAGAGAGAAGAAAAATCTTTTAAGTGACAGTTTTGTTTCATTTTGTGCCTTGAGCTGGATGACAATCTTGTTCATGTATTATTTTTTCCCCATAATTTTCTCAGTAAGTAAGCAGCAAGGCTGGATAAGAGCTTTATTTCCTTGTTTTTATGCAAGAATCAGAGTTCAGAGATGGGGTGGGGTTGTCAACATTACAATCATATTTAGAAAAGGAGAAAGTTCTTGGAAGTGTCCCTCTAAGGATTTTTCAGAGTACAGTACAGGTGTTGACCAAGTAACGTAGAATCTTATGCTCCACTGACACAGCAGTTGTCTGAGTGAGTGTGAGGGGTGCCCAAGCTATGCAAGATGGACCTTTGAGGTATCCCTAACTCCCCTTGTTTCAATCCAGTCACTCCATGCGGTGTAAAACAATAATGATTAACCTAAGAAAAGTAAAATTCACTCAAAGAATGGGAAGGCAGACCCAACCTTACAGAAGTACCTGGATACCGGGTACCTGAACAGTATGTAGTTTACCTGGTTGAGGACCTGATCCCTAAGAAGACAGCAAGGATAAGTCTATTTTAAATACCACAGTGCATTTGCAGGTGTCCTACAAGCAACCTTTATAACATTTATGACATGAGCATTTATCTCTTTAAATAGTCTCAAACCAAAGCATGCTATATTTAAATTGTTAGGTAAATGATAGCACAAACTATTATTTGGGAGGTGATCTTTTGTCTTTATTCATTGTGTTCTTTCAGGAAAAAAATATTGTGACAAGGTAGCCTGAATATCTAATGATCTAAATGGTAAATAACCAGAGAAAGCATTTTGGACCAAATGAGCACTGCTGTCACATTGATGGTTAACTTATTTAATCCTCTTCACCATGGTACTAAAAATATAATTGTAGTGGTTTCAAACATAACAATTCTTTCAGGGAGCAAAATAGTAACAAAAGATATAAATATTACAGTTAACAAACACAATTTTGAACAGTTAGTCTTAAAGAGCAAAACAATCTTCAATTCAATGAAATTCCACTGTTTTAAAGAAATGGTCAAGTAAGAAATCAATTAATGTTCTTATTGCCAATAAACATTAATGGCTGAACCTTAACTGTTTCAACTGTGAATATAAAAGGTGACTAGCTTGCTAAAATACTTTGATGTGAATTTATTACCTCAGAAATGATTCAATTTAGTTCATGGCTTTCCAGTAGACTTTAATCACCTCTATAAAACACAGTAAACAATGACCATACAAATTCATTATAATGAACAAGCATATGCCCTTTTTTTACTATTATGACTATACTTGACTATATTCCAGAGGTAATATCACCTGGGTTTTCAAACAAGTCGGCATCATTTTCATACATTATCCAGTAGATTGATTTTTAATTTTTTACTAACCCGCATACTCTTTTCCATAATGGCTATACCAGTTTACATTTTTACCAACAGTGTACAAAGATTCACTTTCTCCATATCTTTGCCAACACTCGTTATAACAACTGTGAGGTAATATCTTACTGTGGTTTTTATTTCCCTGATGAATACTGATATTGAATGCTTTTTTATATGTCTCTTCTTTTCTGAAATGTCTATTCAGATTCTTAAGCCCATTTTTTATTCAGTTTATTTGTGTGTGTGTTTTTTTCAATTGATGAGAGAGAGAGAGAGAGAGAGAGAGAGAGAGAGAGAGAGAGAGAGACATCAATTTGTTGTTCCACTTAATTATGCATTCATTGGTTGATTCTTGTATGTTCCCTGACCTGGGATCAAATCCACAACCTTGGCATATCGGGACTATGTTCTAACCAACTGAGTTACCTGACCAGGGCTTGATTTCTCTTTTTCGGCTAATAAATTGTTGAGTTCATTATTATTTTGGATATTAGCTCATTACCTATATACAGTTATCAAATATTTTTCCTGATTCCATAGGTTGCCTTTTACCCTATTGATTGTTTCCTTGGCTATGTAGGAGCCTTTTAATTTAATGCAATTTCACTTGTCAATTTTTGTTTTGATTGCCTGTGATTTTGGTGTTCTATTCAAAAAAATCATTGCCCAATCCAACATCAATAACCTTTTTTTCTAAATTTGTTTATAAGAGCAACAAAAAGAATAAAATAATTAGAAATAAACTTTACTAAATAGTTCAAATACTTGCACACTGAAAATTAACCATTGCTGAAGGAAATTTAAAAAGACACAGATAAATGGAAACTCATCCCCTGTTCATGTATTGGAAGAGTTAATATTATTAAAATGCCCATACCACTCAAAGTGATATATAGGTTAATTGAAATTCCTATCAAAGTCCCACTGTTTTTCTTTACAGAAGTGGTAAAAAAACTGTAATTCATATGAAACCACAAATGCCTCAAATATCTAAGGCAGACATGATCATAAGAACAAAGCTGGAGGCATTAGGTTTCCTAATTTCAAAATATATGACAAAGATACAGTGATCAAACAGTATGATACTGGCATAAAAACAGATAAGTAGACCAATAAAACAGAGTCCAGAAATAAATAAACACTGTTATCTTCAACTGATCTTTGACAAGCATACCAAGAATGCACAATATGGAGAAGATAGTTTAGTTGGCAAATGGTGTCGGGAAAACTGGATATCCACATGGATACAAATGAAATTGGACACTTATCTCACACTATAAACAGAAATCAACTCAAAATGGATTAAAGACTTAAAGACCGGAAACAGTAAAACAACTGGGAGTACTGATCATAATATTTTACATATGCTAATTCATCCAAAGTTCATGCCAGGTCTGTGAATTAAGGACTGGTTTTATTCCCATTTTGCAAGAGAGAAAACTGAGGAGTTGGGTAATTTGACTAAGATCATGTGGTATGTATTGAACTCATAATTTGATCTTCAATAATTTGGCTACAGAATCTGTGTACTTGGTCTCTCAGGTATAGACACTAAAATAATAATGAGATCAAAAGTTAGCCTTCTGGAAATAAAAAGAAAGCACTCTGGACCTTAAAATACTAATTTTCTTAATATTTAAAGTTAGATTATAATAGGAGGCTTTCACACAATAATAACATTATTCTCTCAGTTTTATGATATCCAGTGCAAGCATAAACATTTGTAGTTATGTATTGCCTGTGTGTAGACTTTACCACATATATTCTTATTATGATTGATTAGAGTAACATGAGACATTGAGACATTTGAATGTGACCCTTGGTCCAAGTAAGCATATAAGTGTTCAAATAGCAGCCAAAATGCCTTTTAAATTTTAGGACCTGTTAAATGAGCAAATATGAGTTGTCATAAGACTTTCTAGGTCATTTCTTACATACTTGTTTGAAAAATTATAGAGAATAATTAAAATCCAATACATTACTAGGTTTAATTAGCAATATTGTCAATGACTATTAGCCCTATGAAATTAGCATAAAGAATCTGAAAATGCATTACTCTGACCATACAATGCTCTTGTTAATATTCTGTGATTTGAAGACTGTCATGATGGCTCTTCATTTAGAATGAAAACATCCAGGTAATGAAACATTGTGATGGTCATAAAGTGTGAAGGTTAAGATGATTGGACTTCTGGTGTGTAGGTTGATTTAACAGATTTCATTAGCATTTCACAGGAGTAACACTCATTTGAGCTAAAATCCTTTTACCAGCTGTCAGAATATTTCTTTGCAAGTTGTTGTATAGGGTGGCCTCAGCACATGCCTTCTTTAGCTTTTTACCATAATAACTGCCCCTTTGGGTGAGCTGAAGATTTACCAATGATCTTTGTCTCAGTTGCTGGCATGCAGGCATGCATGTGACAGAGCACCATGGTGCCAGATGGCTTTCAACCTCCAGCATTTAAGAGGGTAATTCCAACCAACCAGAGGCTCCTGTAGCAATTGTGCATCTGTTTATTCAAAATGAATGCATCCATTGCCCAGTGTGGATCTAGCATGGGAGGAGCTGTTAAGAGTAAGGGATCCTAGAAAATTATATGATCTAGTTAGCTATTCAAATATTCAAATCTCTTAGTAGTTTAAAAGGCAACAAGATAAGTTTATAAAGGAAAGAGTTCACATACACACTCACACATTCTCATGGACATGCACACACACCCTCATTCATCCAGAGAAGTACAGGGAGCTGTCCTGGTCTGTCCCTTTACTCGTTGAATACACTAGGACTCTGCAGAGACTACCATAATTGAGTTATAGCCATCACCTATATATGAGATTCCAGCTTGAGCCATGGCAAGTCTAAGTAATAGATTGAAAAATACAATTATTGCTTACCTACAGAATTCCTTTGCTTGAGAGGTAAGGCATATATATCAGAAAAGTTGTCGTGTTTTTTTCCCCAGGCCTATTCAATAAATGAACATTACACCAGGATTCTTACACAGAGTATCTCTGAAATGGGTTTTGTATTGATTTTTGTAACTACCCTGTTAGATGACGTTATCCCTTAGTGTGTCAGGTTTAGACCAGCCCGCCTGGAGCAGGTCATTGAGGTGATAACTGTCATTTGGAGGGACAGAAAAGCAATCATAGCTTTTTCATTACTTACTGTTTTCCCCCTGCGAGTGTGGGATCATTTGACATATTATGGCTTCTGTGATTTAAGCTGCATTCTGAAATTAAGTGCTAGAATATCATGCTGTGGGTTTAGAAAAATCAACTTGATGTCACAGAACTGCAGGTCCTGTGGGTCACACATATCCGTGATCCCCTCTTGATATTCATCTAAAATTATAAGAAAAACAGGTTAACTATATAAATTAATATACCTATACAGTGTATCTGAAAACTGTTGCATGCAATCCAGTAAATTATAGTTTCCTATGTTTTTTTAAAATTTTATATCCATTGCTAGAAAAAATACTATAAACTATAAAATCAGTTTTATCACAAATATGGATTGAAAGGACCTGCATTAAAAATTCTAATATGTAATGGTAACATTAATTTTTAAGTTGAATCATATTTTTCTAGAAATTGTAGTTGGATAGTCCAACCTAAAAGCATGAGAGCAGCCAAAAAAAAGGAAGGTAAAAGTGGAACATACAGAACAACTATTTCTAAGAGTAACCAAGAACAATCAAGGGGGTAAAAAAGCAATATATAAAGGTATATGACATATCCACATGAAGTGGTGACAACCTGTTTCTTAGGTGTCACTATTGTGATCATACCAGGTGTCCATCCAAGCCCCACCACATGTTGTGCTGTAGAAATCAGGCTGAAAGACCATGGTAGAGACTGAGGTCGAGGGTGCTTCCCAGGCGTTATCTTCTAAGGACTTATATGTGTCACTAGAGGCCCAGTGTACAAAATTCATGCATGGGTAGGGTCCCTAGACCTGGCTGGTGATCAGGGCTGATCAGGTTCCCTGCCACTCCACTTCCCCACCTCCTCCTTCTCTCCCGGCCCACATACCACACCGAAGAGTTTCCTGCCTCCCCCTCCTCCTTTCCTCACTCCCTCAGCACCCCCGCCACCACTGCTGGTCGCCCGCCATGTTCCGTGCCACCCCCTGGTCGTCAGTGCATGTCATAGCAAGCAATCGAACTCCCAGTCTCCAGGTCGAACTCCTGAGGGAACACTTTGCATATTAGCCTTTTATATATAGAGATTATTTGGGGATTTCCTATGGTTCATTTTCCAGAGAGCTTTGCATGACTTTCCTTCCGTTCTATCCACTGGTTCTGTTCCAACAATTGTGTTACTTTTTATTAACTAATGTTTTCAAACTCATGCTATCTCTAACAATACCCCTGACTAATATGCTCAAGTCAGTCCCAATCTGAAATTTCCAAAAAGGCCAATTTTAATAGACCTTCCAATGGTGACTTTCATTCATTTCTAAATTATTCTGTGCCCACATTCTGGTCTTTTCCTATTCCTTATTTTATCACAATCTTGTTTTTCCTTTAACTAAGACCGCCACTCCCTTGGAACTTGAAAGGAAGTAAAAATATCCTTCTTGTTGAATTAAACAAAAATGTTTAGTTCTTATTCATTTGATGTTTCTGTAATATTATATCTACTTCTTTCTCCTTGAACTTTCTCCTCCCATCATGTTGCTAGGAGTCTGTTCTCCTGTTTGTCTTCCTATTATTCTGGACATTCTTTTAAAAAATTAACATATTCTTTTTAAGATTTTGTTTTAAATATCATATTCATTGTCTGTTGATGCATAACACATTACCCCAAAACTTAACCTCTTAAAATAAAAAATGTGTATTATCTTGCATATTGTGGGACAGAAATCAGGGCATGACTAACTAGGTACTTTCTCTCAGAGATTTCAACAAGGCTGCAATTAAGATGTTGGATAAAGTGGAGGCCTCATTCGAAGACTCTCCTTTTGGCAGGATCTGTTTCCAAACTGAAATGGTTGCTGCAGAATTCAATTTCCCGCTAGCTGTTGGATTGAGAGCCTCAGCTACTAGATGGCTTTGGCTGAAGTCCAACCTTACTTCTTTGTCACCTTGGCCTCCGCAACATGGTGCTGACATTATCAAAGCAGGCAAGCCAAGAGGCAATAGGGCTGGTCTGCAAAAGAAGATAGTGACAATATTTTGTTCATCAGAGATATGGCCTCCCTCACACTACCAACTTCCATTGGTTAGATTCAAGTTACACATGGGAGGGTTCTACAAGCCTGTGAACACCAAGGAGATGGAGATCCTGGGGGAGGGGGAAAGCACCTATGACAAATATTACTTTTTCTGCTCTTCTGCTTTAAATAGTTTTCTTACTCCCTGTATTCACATGTGTTTACCTATGACTTATATTCTCTGTTGAGTCATACATTTATCATGTACTTAATTTTCATCATGAGTTCTGGCCCTCTTTCTTTTAACCCATGCCAGAACCTTCCAAACTCAGTATTTTACTGACTGAATATATCATCAGTTTACTTCTTCCTGCCCTCATGCTGCCAACACACACTCCACAAATCTTCTCTTGTTCCTGCCAATGTATTTGCTACCTCTATGACTTTTTAGCTCGTTGCTGAGATAGAAATATAAACCTCATCCTTGACCACTCTATCTTTCTCATCTTCCTTATAATAAGCAACCTTGGAATTCTAATTAGAAAACATCTTTGAACTCCTTTTCCCAGCCAGATACCTGTCAGCACTCCTTGGGCTTAGAGCATACATATTTTTGCCAAGTTTGTACAAATGTCCCCCTACTATGACTCTAGTTTCCCTGTCCATGTTATTGGCTTAACCCTCAATGTCACTGTAAAAGGGAAATGTCACCATGTTTTGCTCTGACTAATAACTAATACTTCAATAATATTCATATTGTCTTAAGGGTGTTGACCAAACACCTTGAACATGTTAGCAAGATCTCTATGCCCCATGTTCCACCTGTTCTCTGGACTCATCTTCCTACAACCCTCACCTTCAGCTAAGAGGAACCATTTACACTTTTTCAAATGTTTGGCATAATATTATGTGTTTGCACACACAGTTTTTACTATCTGGAACACTTGTTTCTTCCTGCCTTTAGGCACCTTCTCCAGGCTCTTTCTCTGGAATACTAAAACAGGCACTCTTCCCCCTGCTAACCTAGGCTAGCCTTTATCAGGGCACTTAGAGAACTGTATCACACACCACAATGTAAGAACTGGTTACTGTTTTGTTTGTTTAGCTTGCCACACTGTGAAGTTTTTTGGACAGGTTGTATGTTTGATTGCTTTATCCATTCCAGACACTGAGCACAGTGTCTTATACATCAAATAATATTAAAATACACACATTAAATAGGATTTAAATGAATTAAAGGCCTTACACATGTCCTCCACACCTCACATTCTCTGAAAAAATCAAGGCCTTCCATTACCTGCTAGGAAGGGTAATTGTATCAAGTTTTTCAGATGAATTTTATTTACTGAAATGACATGTTCTGAAATAAAAACAATAGTCAGAAATAGGAAATAAACTTAACAGAAGAATGCATCATGGACACAAGTGTCCAATTTGATTATATATCCTTCCTTAGACAAACATATGATTTATTATTTACTTCATTTTGAAAGCAAAATTAAGTGTGTCCTTTCTTTTTGAGAGGAATAAACCAACAAGAAAAAAAAAAGAAAAACAACCCACAATCAAAATGTTGGTTAAGCACCAATGTTGAGATATTAGGTCATGTCCTATAAATGATTCCAATAAAACGTCCTTGGAATTTCCACCATTTATAAACATGTTTTGATAAAATAATTGTTAGCAAGAGGTTCAGATAAAAAAAATTAAAGAGTTAACTCTTGCAGAAATTGTGAGAGATAAAAATGAGCATTTTACTTGATTTAGGAATTATGTAAACAGTGAATTTGAACATTCTGTTATTTTAGGAATTGGAATAGCTTTAGAATATTTCTTAATTGGGAATCTAAAGCATCTTATCAGCAATGCTTAATTAATGCACATTTTTAAAGCCTGAACTGAAGATAGAGACACAGAAATAAAATATCATGAACATTTGTTTCAGCTGAGTAGAATATTCTGTTTATCCTAGGAATTTATCAAAGCTTCCTTATTCCTTCTAACAAATGAACTCAGCCATGAAGTTATATATATATACAGATGATGTCTGAAGCTTTGAAATTCCAAATAAGGTCCATAAAAATATTTTTTTATTTCAATCATATTGTAAAATATGGCTTCTTTTCTGCATAGTAATACATGCTTTAAAAAATTTTTCAATTGACTTGATAAAAGTATGCATTTTAGCATAAAGTAACTTTATCAGAACTTGATTTCAAAAGTGTATCTAAGTTACTTAAAATTTGTATTCATTATCTTGAATAGAAACACAGAGGATTAGTATTCAGAATTGTTATTATATGTCCTGATCCATGTGTCCATACTTACGATGGGCCTTTTAATAGAGATTATCCTTGCAGGCACAGACACTGTTTCCAATTGAAATTGGAGGAAGTGAGCTTCTCTGTAGGATTCTGCACACAGAGGCTCCCACCATTCACTTAAGCCAGCAGTGTGGCTCTCTTTGTGGATTTTCTTAATCAGTTCATCTCCATTCAGGAATGTAAAAGGACTTTAAAGTAGCTTCACATGGACTGCAAAACCAGGCAAGAAAAGATTATAGCCCATCTTGTCAGCACTTCTATTATATTTCAATTGGTCTATTTAAAAAAAAATTGAGGGAGGTGAAGGGAGAACTTTAAGTGGCACTTAGGAAGGCTTTCCAATTTGGCAGGATATAAGTTTTTGTTTTAACCAAAATGCAATTAGAATAAATCAACCAAAAAGTTTCTCTTCATCTTTAAAAATGATCAGAGTACACATGCAAACCTATTTCTCAGAACCTATTTAATGCTGTGAGTTGGGAAGGAGAAATCATTTTAATAATATTTTTTCAAGCAAAGTCCAGGTTATTTTTTTCTTTATTGATTAAGGCATTACATATGTTTACTTATCCCCCCGTTCCCCCTCCTCTGAGATTTGACGGTCTGATTGATGCTTCTCTGTCTCTGGATCTGTTTTTGTTCATCAGTTTAAAATGTTCATTATATTCCACAAATGAGTGAGATCATGTGATAGTTATCTCTCTCTGACTGACTTATTTCACTTCGCATAATGCTCATTTTAATAAATTTAATTGTTAATGGAGTCAGGTCACAAGAATGGTGGAATAAGGGATCATGTGATATTTATCTTACTCTGACTGACTTATTTGACTTCGCATAATGTTCATTTTAATAAATTTAATTGTTAATGGAGTCAGGTGGAATAAGAAGCTCAGTAAATTTTCTGCCCAAAAGTCAATGATAATATTAGAAAAAAAGTGTCAAAAAACATAATTTCAGGTCTGTAGATATTGATCAAAGGTATACAAAAATTGATAAGCTTTTATTCAAGAAAATCTATCCAGCCTTCAGTCAGAACAGTAGAACTTTGTGGTGTTTTCGTCTAGGGATTATTCTGTCCCACTAACAAGCCATTAGCACAGGATTTTTAAAGAGCTATGCAAGCTGTGAGCACAACAACTTGTGGCTAGAGGGAAGTGAATTGATCTCAAACAAACAGACCACTGAAAACCCAATGCCCATAGTAGTCATTGGAAACAGTAGCCATCTTAATGGCAAACAAATGGGGAAAATAATATTGTATATAGTCTGAGGTTGTGATACTGAATGGAGTAAAGGACAGACCAGCCAACAAGCCAGAAATTTAGCAGGAAGATAGATATAGGGAATGAGACAGCCAAAGGGAGCTTTTACAAGCTTATGAGTTTTATTCCCACTTAACTCTGCCTGTCAAGAAGGGTCCAGGGGAAAGTGAAAGTCAGCAGAGTTTGCAAAAGCCTGATTTGAATGTGATCTACAAGGCACACACAGAGCCATGAGCAAGTTTTGTAAGTCTGATGGGCTCGAGGTGTTTGAACAAATTTTCTGATAAAATCACACACTGAACATTAACCTATGCTGACACTATATGACCCCAAAATTAAATTAAAACCAGAATTAAAATTGAAAACAAGAATTAAACAAAAAATTAGCAGAGATATCAGTGGCTACACAGTGCTGGAGAGACAGAGTTTACAAAATATATCTAGGTGTGTCATTAATCTAATTAATGAGTCCATACCTAAGGAAATAAGTGATTGAATACTAGTAAATAAATGTATATAGGAGAATAAATGAATATCCAGTGCAGAAAAATTCCAAATAATATATATGGATCCTTTGCCCTCAAGGAGGTGGACCATAACTTCCCATTCCTTAATGGTGGGCTGTGTATCGTACATCTCTTTCACAGATTACAGTGCAGAGAGGAGAAAATAAGGAATTTACAGCAGAGAAACCTGACAAACATTAGCTTAGCCAGGTGATCAAGATTCACAGCAATAGTAGCAAGTCCTGTTGATAGCATGCACCTCAGACTTGCTGTAATAAGAATGGCTCTTTGACCTCTTTGGTTTCCCTCCCAAACACATGAACAAAACATCAGACAAATCCCAGCTGAGGGACATTCTACAAAATACTAGACTGGTACTCCTCAAAACTGTTATCACAAACAAGGACAATCTGGAAAACTCTCACAGCCAAAAGGAGCTTAAAAAGACATAAGGACTAAATGTAATGTGGTCTCCTGGGTGGGGTCCTGGAATAGAAAAGAGACATTATTTTTTAGTGTTTGTGATTGAGTGTCAAATGATGTAGGTGGGTGTGATGAGGAGTTGAGGGAGTGGTGTTTGGGTGAGTGGAATGGGCACTAGAAAATAAAGATAACCTAGTGTTAAGTTAATTGAGATTGATAGGCATTTTATTTTTTTAAAGGTACATATATCTATTGGTTATTGTAGAATACTTTATCACAGCTTGTGTTCTCTTTTATTTTTATCATGTTTATGAAAACCATATTCCTGGACATCGCATCTTTGTTGATACAGAGGGTGAATAATTCATGTGTTGTCAAGTCAAAGGAGTTTGTCTTTACATTTTGACCTTTTTAATTCTAGCTCTGCTTATTGTGTTGTTGTTTTTTTCTGACTAAAGATAAAGAAGAAAAGTTTGAGGAGTATAAAAGTGTATTTAAATACCCTCCTTTCAGATCTCATTCACCTACAGCTTTATTTTCAAGCCAACACTATGTCTTTCCTGACCTATAGTCTTAAATACCAGTAATTCCTTTCAAAATGCAAGGGTAAATAATGCTGGAAGTGCCATTTAATTATTTATCATTTCCTAAGGATTAGAGCTGCATTTTTCATTTTCACCTCATCAGTTTCAGTGAAATAACACAATGCTCTTAAAAGAGTATTTCTCAAGTCCTTACTGTGTGTCTGGCTCTGTGCTAGGCTGAGGGTCAGAGACATAAAATACTCAGCCCCTCTCTGAAAAAATTACTGGAGATGCATTACAAATGTGTCCTAGCAGTTGTGGAATTGAACAGAGCTACACCTAAAGCTCAAGGTAAGAAGAGATGGGCCAGAGGTGCATGTGAGTCCAGGTGACAGACAGGACTTATGACATTTTAGAGATTTGGACTTGATCTTATTGATAATGGAAAAAGCTGGAAGAATACAGACAGATGTGTGACCTCATCAAAGCTTTGTTTTAATTATAACACTTTGG
>NW_005353967.1:3863347-3906635 GCF_000412655.1 Myotis brandtii | reverse complement strand
CTAAAGATCCAGGTAAGAAGAGATGGGCCAGAGGTGCATGTGAGTCCAGGTGACAGACAGGACTTATGACATTTTAGAGATTTGGACTTGATCTTATTGATAATGGAAAAAGCTGGAAGAATACAGACAGATGTGTGACCTCATCAAAGCTTTGTTTTAATTATAACACTTTGGCAGTAGAGTGAAGAATGCAATGTTTTACTCCAGTTTGGGGTAGGTGGCAGAGACAAGAAGCAGGGAAATCAGTTGAAAGGTCAAATTCATTGGCTGGACAAATGGTGAAGAAGATCCCTGTTAAGACAGAACAAAGAGGATAGGGAGAAAAAGTGTTCAATATTTATGAGGTAACATCTGCAGTTCTTAGTTATAGGGAGGAAGGTTGAAACTGAAGATAAGTGTGTGGGTCCAGATTACAAGATGGTGTTGGGTGGATTGTGATTTCATTAACTGCTAGAAGAAAGACAATGGGGAACCAGCTGGAAGAGGAAGATCTTAGTTCATGATGAGCTTGAATGACTGTGAGGTGTTATTGCATGCTTCTATGTCATCATATTTGGATGTATTGAGCAATTTCTAGTTATTAAAAGTTGAAGAAAATTTAAGATAGTATAGAAATGGAAAGATTCATCAAAAAATGGCTGGCTAAGATCTAGAATTAGCTATCCAAGCATTATCAGCAGCAGTGTCTATGGATGTTGAGCTGGGTAGATATGCTCTCAGGGCTCAGATCCGGTCTATGACACCCAGAAGTCAGAACCTTGAAGCTGTGTATCTAGTTTAATTTATGTAATTGTCACATTTTATTGAAAATTTTAAATATACATATATTCAAAAAACACTACAGATATGCCTATATTAATGCAACTATAGGGTTCTACTTCTCCTTAAAAAAAATGATCACTAAGGATTCTCCTAGCTCCAAAAAAGAGAATTTATAAATGGTGGCAAAGGTAATTACTCCTTAAGTTAACTCCCATTTTAATCCCTTGCACTTCTCCCACCAACTTTAAACAATCAACCTAAAAAAAATAGCAAACTATTGGTTACCCTTCACCATATTTTTGTTTGCTGGGATGTTATTTCCTTGCAATATCTTTGTTCCATTTAAAGAATATTGATTCCTGCAAATATCCTAATGAATATAGCCCACAGCATTGAATGATGACAAAACAAGGTTGCCCATTCACATGGTCACAGACATAGGTTTGTTTAATGCTGAGGTTATTGATTTTTATAAATCAAAGAAACCTTAAGAGTTTATCAAGACTATTCACTTAAAGGAGTATTGGTTTATCCATGCCAAAATTTCAATTTGTTTCTATCTTGCCTGGTCAATTTTAACACCTTTTGTTTCCCTCTCTTTCTAGACAATCATAGAAAACCACAAATGGCCCGATGGTACCTCCCCATGACCTTCCAATTGAATCATCTCACATACCACTAGGATAAACTTTGGAAGGCCTGCAGAAGGACAAGTAACCATCTTTAACATACCTCAAAGTAACTGAATTAGTTTCAACAATTATCTCTTTTAATACTTTCATATTAAATTTAAAAATTGTAGTAGAGGACATTATAAAAACATAAGAAACTGACCCCTGGAATCCTATGCCTCAGACATCAGATGTCACAAATCCCCCAGCTCCATATTTGAGTGCTAAGCTTACAGATGACTTATTTCATACTATCCTAAGCTTTAAAAGTTTTATCTAAGGATTAAATTAT
This sequence comes from Myotis brandtii, assembly GCF_000412655.1. NCBI lineage: Eukaryota > Metazoa > Chordata > Mammalia > Chiroptera > Vespertilionidae > Myotis > Myotis brandtii. The sequence goes on along the minus strand of NW_005353967.1, from coordinate 3,904,910 downwards.
GTTTTGCAGTGAATAAAATAAAGAAAAAGATCTGTACAACGAAATATTTTTAGAATCCATTATTTTTATTTGTGATTGATCTTGAACCCTTCTTTTTTCAGACACTTCTTTGATCTTTGTTTAGACCTATTCTCCTCTCTCTTGCATTGTCCCCACCTCTACTCCCAAAATAAACAAAGCAGAAAACCATCTTCTTGGAAAAATGCAGATTTCTACTTGCTAATAAGCTTAAACTTCACCTTCAGCATGAAAAGAGAAATACACACAATAGGGTGATATTAATAAATTGAATGATATCTTTCAAAAATGGTGTGTTCCTTATGATAAAATCTTAGCCCCTGGTATTTTAAAATGTGACCTTATTTAGATGCAGGGTTGTTGAAGAGGTAATTAGTTAAGATGAGGTCCTTAGGGTAGATCCTAAATCCAATAAAATCGGTGTCCCTTTTAAAAAGTAAACATTTGGACACAGACATGCACTCACACAGGGAGATGCCCTGTGAAAACAGAGGCAGAGATCTGTGCCTATATACTGAGGAACACCAAAGATTACCACCGGAAGCTAAGATTTTGCATTTTGCATTTTATTTCCAACCTCCAGTATCTAATCTGGTCCTGTTAAATTTTATGTAGTCAATAAATATCCTATATAATAAAAGAGAAACATTTAAATTGACCGTCCCTCCGCTATGCTCACCAGCTGATCAGGAGTGAGTATGCAAATTAATCCAACAAAGATGGTGGGTTAATTTGCATACACAGGCATGGAGTGGCTGGGGGTGGGGTGGCCGCTTGTGCGTGTACCGGCTCCAAGCAGCCTGAGTCCTAGGGACAGGTGTCCTCGGGACTCAGGCCACTCTGAGCCTGTAGGCCCGCACATAGGCCCGGAGCAGCCGGGGGCAGGGCAGGAATGCCCTCTGCTTCACTGTGGCTGGCCTGTGGGCAGAACACACGTGCAGAGTGGCCGGGGGGCGGGGGGTACAGCGAAAAACCAAAGAGCGTGGGGAGCACCAGGGATGCTGGGAATTGTAGTTCTGGTGGCAGACGCATTGTGGGATTTCCTAGACAGTAGAACAAAGTGAGCCTGGAGCAAGTTATTGTTGTGGGTGGGGGATGGAGGAAAAGCAAAGGTGAGAGACATAAGTAAAGTCAGAGTGTCGGGGAAAAATTAAAAGGAAGATATCCTGCAACTTCTAGGAAATCTCCACCAATGGAGCAAAGAAGAAAAAAAAAAAGACCTCTACTATTCTGTGAGCACCAAACCAGACTGGGTTGGAGTCTCAGACAATTCGCTCATATGATTGCAAAGACAGACAGAAACTCCCAGATTGGAGAGGGCTCCCCTGAGGGCTCCCAGATTGGAGAGGGTGCAGGTCAGGCTGAGGGACCCACCCCCCATGCACGAATCTTCATGCACTGGCCCCTAGTTTGTTAAATATATGTGGTTTTTAGGAAACACGTGAGGTATACCATCTCTAAGAATCTTCTCATCATGACTCTGAATGGACAGAATGCCCCTTCCATATGGTCTTTAACTATCCAAACTTCCCTGATTAGATCAGGTATCACCTGTGCTCCTATTACTTTCTGAACACCCCACCAGGTTTTGAACATTTTAAACTCAAATGATGTTGTCCCAAATTTTCAGGCCCCAATATCTTATATATCACATGCAAAGAGAAGGTTCTCAAAAACTGTGAGAAATTAATCTTACCTCTTTTAAATTTTATTTTGTTCTTCTAAGTCTCTTGATTCTCAAATTTTTGTATTGATGGGCATTGCATATTTGTACATAAATATTTTATGCTTTTTATAGTTTAAGTTTCTTGATGAGGCATGTCATGTCTTGGACATATATATGCCTCAGTCTTCTATATTTTCCAGTGTATTTTAAGAGCTCAAATAAGGAACCAGTCTTTTGTATACACTAGAGACATTAAAATACTACTGCTAATATTGAAGCTACTGAATTGCTCTAATAGATTCAAATAAAAATCTGGAAAAATTGGGTTTTTCTGCCTGCCATATACAGAGGCCCTATGTTGGTAGCAAAATCCAAGCTATCATGTTTCTGAGTTCTGAGTTCTGCCCTAAGAAAATCAGTGTCAGGCTCTGTTTTGTAGAAGACTCAGGCATGATCTCCATGTGATGACAACACGTGTTTCTCCATGGAAGCTGATGCCTCTGAGCTGAGTGTGGGTAACAGTCTAGACTTTGCTGCTCTCTTAGATGGTTCTCCTGATAAGACCCTCATTCATTGTCAATCAGTCCATTTCCCCCAGAATATTCAAGTAGCCCGCTTGGTAGAGCTAAACTAGCTGCATTACACATTGTGTACATGGCTACAAATGCCTTTGCATTCAGCAATTCTATAAGGAACATGTGTCTGCCTTGAGAGATTCTGTGGAATGTATTCAAGGAAAAAGGGAGAGATTGACAAAAGCTTTAAAATATACATTCCATAACATCCTACACTTTTAATATTTGCATTAAACCAATTGCTCATATATATGCACCGTAAACATTCCTTCTCTATGTTGTGGTAGGAGAAGAGTGAGGGTTACCACATTACTGATCCCTACTCTTGTGGAACATTGAATTCAAGAGAGAAAACAAACAAGCAGTAAACAAAAACAAATGTATAGTCTACTAGGAAGGTAAGGGACATTGCTGTGGAAATCTCAAGCATATGTTTTAATCTTATAATTGCTCTTTATGTTATCCCTTCATACCTTTGCTCGGCTTCCTTACAGAGTATTATTTTTTTCTCAGTTATTTTGACCATATTTCTATAATTTCAATCTTATCCCAGCTTTGAGTGAAATAAAAATGCATATTGCAATGTGCGTAGCAAGTAAGATAGGTATACTATTGTCTGTTATCGCCTTTAAATTGGAGCTAAACAACAAAACAAAACAAAGCAAAACAAACAAAAAACAAACCAAAAACTCCCTTTCAGTGACACTTAAGTATTTCTCCACTATGTCTTGTCACATTTATTGTCTTTTCACCCTTCAGAGAAATGTTTTTCAAAGTACCGATCATTCCACATTTTTAAGTGTGTTTTTTTTTCTTTTTATAACATATTACTCCAAGTAAGGGCTTATTTTTTCACCAGGAAACTGAAAGAAAATTGCCAACAACAGAGAAATACTCTTTAATTATTCTCAGACTTTTCCAGTAGTTGCTATAATGGCCAACCCTTCAGTTATCTGAAAGCCCTTTCAAAGCTGGTTTCACTACCTCTCTCCTTAAATAAGGACTTCCAAGTCCTTTTTCAGAGATGAGATTTATTTTTCTCATATTCATATTTATAATAAAACAGCATCCTAGCCCCGAGGACTGTTCAAAGGAGAAAACTGACATCTATGTACCACCTAACTAGAAACAAATTGATAAACTTCTGAAACACTCTTTGAAAATGAATGCTAGTGCAGTCGACTTCCAGAGCAGCTTTTATGCCACATCTTGGTACCCTAGAAACTGCTGTCAAGCTCCATTTTATTCCATGTGTGGCCTGACAGTTCTAAGGGGAAAGCGTATCCTAATTCTTCCAAATAAATTAGATTTCAGCCATCTTAAAATGAAAACACAGCCTCTGCTGAAGTTATAAACAGACCCTATTGAATAAAGTATCAACCGAAGCTCACACTGTTATCTCTAGCAGAGGTTCAGAACTGTAAGACAGCAATACCTTAATCATATCTTTGTAGTCCCCGTAATGCAAATTAAACAATAGCTAAATAGAATGTGAAAGTGGGTTTCTCTCATTGGGAGTGCATCACATTTGTCAACCAAGGAGCACAGATTAGGAGAGAGGGAAGGATTGAGGGTTGAAGAGAAAGGAGAAGAGAGGGGTTTGAGGTTATAAGACATATTTTAAAGTCAGATTTAACACACTAAGAAAATAAATCTAAGACGTTTTAATAATTAACACACCTGTTTGGGGATGCTACCCAATCACACTGTTTCCTGCTGAATGCATATGAAATCTAACTCTTAATGTGTATTTCAATACGTAGAGGCATGTATTAGATTGGAATTTGGAAATATTTTAGATAAATGGAAGAGAAGCAGGCATTTTCCCAGTAGCATCAGGAAATATACATTTGAAAAAAAATGTTGGATTTGATTTCAAAAGATTACCCATGAAAAGTGATACTAGACAGAAAAAAAAATAAAAGATATCATAATTAGGAAAAAAAGGAAGTAAAATGGTCTTTATTTGAAGATGACATGGTTCCAAATAAAGACAACCCTAAAGATTCATCAAAAAACCTAGTGGAAAGAATTATCAAGTACACTGACATTACAGGACACAAGATCGATATTAAAGCATTGTATTTTTATACACAAGCAAAGAAAATTCTATAATCAAATGAGAAATACATCCCATGTACAATAGCATTAAAATAATTTGACACCAAGGAAATATTTAAAAACATGCAAAACTTGTGCAGTAAAAATTATAATATTTTGCTGATAAAAAGTAAGGATCTAAATAGAAATAAATCCCATGCCCATGGATTGGAAGAGTTGGTGCATTAAGGTAACAATTCTCCTCAAATTGTTTTATAGAATCAATAGAATTGATACAATCTCCATTAATTTCTTGGCAGGATATTTAGCAAAAATTGACAAGCATATATTAAAATGTCTATGAAAATTTAAATTTATATTGAAGAGCCAAATAATTTTGAAATAAAATTCTTAATTGGAGAAATTTTGTTTACTGGGTCTTTGCACTGTATCTTCTGCCTGAAATATCTCTTTCTTCAAGTCTAAATAAGGTTCATCACTCATTCTTTTCAGGTTATTAGCTCGATGTTATTCGAAAGGTGTTACCTGACCATCCTATACACTGACTGCCTCAACTGCACTCTCCTGTTTTCTTATGCTATTTTATATTTGCCAAAGCACATATCATCATTTGATAAATATTTATTTTTTCATTTATTTTTTTTCTCTGTTTCTTGAGGACATACCCCTCATGAAAGCAGGATTTGGGTCTGTTTGATTCATTGCTTGAGGAGTACCTAGGGCTCAGTAAACATTTATGAGAGAATGAATGAATGAATAAATAAATTTCAGATTAAATTAATTATATCTATTCTATTTGAAATTAATATCCATTTGAGATCAAACACTAAAATGAAAGATTCTGAGGATTAGCTGGGACTAACCTCAACAGTCACTGTATCACTCAGGGTACTACTAGAAAACTGAAGGCACACTAAAAATGAGACAAATTGGGAAGACATTAAGACTTGGAGAGAGGCCAGTCCAGTGTGGCCCAGGACATATACCAAATTGGCCTTGTGCTTGGGGGAGCTTGCTGGCTACACAAAAATCATACCTCTTTCATCCAACAATATCCAGCAAACATTTATTCTGTGACTGTGACATGCCTGTAATAGTTATAAATTCTATGTTGCTACATACAGAAATGCTGAAGGAGAATTCAGTATGGGTGCTCCAGTATGTTTCAACTCTGGAACCAAATAATCAGATTCTGGTAAAATCTGAACATAACCTCCTTATAATACCTCCCTGGCTCAGAAGTAGGACAAGTTGATTTGAGAGTTAGGAAAGGAGAGATTATATCTCCCCACCATATGCCCATTGAGGATAAGAAAACTTGTATAAAGTTTCTAAATAACTCACTATGTTAATGGATATTATAGGTTAGAATAAGGTTATATAAATTTATATATGCATATACATATAAGTAAATGGACATAAGATATAAATAATTCTATACAATAAAAACCTAATATCCAAATTGACCGAACGTCAGAATGACTGACAGAAAGACCTGTTGCTATGATGCATACTGACTACCATGGGGTAGACGCTCAACACAAGAGCTGCCCCCAGCCCGCAGAGGGAGGTGATAGGTGGCGGTGGCAGGGGGTGGGGCTGGCAAGTGGGTGGCGCCAGGCTGGCCAAGGCAGGTGCCAGCGGGGAGCCCTGATCACCCTGCTGGTCACCCCACAGAACGGCCCTGATCACCAGCCAGGCCTAGGGACCCTACCGGTGCACAAATTTCGTGCACCTGGCCTCTAGTAGATACAAATAATATAAATATAGATGTAGAGTTGTATATGTATGTGTATGCATGTATACGTATTAGATTAGATACAGAAATAGAAACAGATGTAGATGTTGATGTCAATAAAGATGTAGAAACAAACATAAAGACATTGATATTGGCATAGATGACGATATAGATATCAAGATCAATACAGATATTGATTAGCTATAGAGTTACAACAGAAATAACCCTAATACTTAGCTCATCCATCAAACATTTACTAATAAAATATTTTGAATTGTTTACTGTAATGTCCCAACACATTACAAAAGTGACAAATATAAAAGAACAGATTATTATAAATAAATCATAAAAATGCCCTTAATAACAGTTTTGACCAAATATGTTTCTAATAAGTCTTAGCTCATTTTATTTGCAGGTGAAAATTTTGCCATGCCCACACACTATGTGAAAGATAGTTTACTAATTAACGGATAAAAGTGAGTGAGGTAGGTTTTAAATGGAAATCACTGTCTGTGCAAACACTACTAACCCACTAGTGCCCCAAGCCCTGTTTCAAGGAGCCTTGAATTACAGGCCAAGGAAACAGTGCCAATGAATCAAACACTTGCCTTTGACTCTAAGATGAATGCTCCTTTGCTTTGGACAACATTTTCACTACTTTCAAGATAACAGGCATTAAAATACGTGATAAATAAATAAAAAGAAATGTTCTCACCTGGCCGGCATGGCTCAGTGATCGACCTATGAAACAGGAGGTCAAGCTTCCATTCCAGGTCAGGGCACATGCCTGGGTTGCAGGCTCGATTCCCCAATGTGAGGCATAGAGGAGGTAGCCAATCAATGATCCTCTCTTGTCATTGATGTTTCTATATTTCTCTCTCCTCTCCCTTCTTATCTTAAATCAATGAAAAAATATATATAAAAGGAGAAATGCTCTCTATAGATGCAACTTTTCACAGAGCGTTTGGTTTTCACTTACAGAAAATGACACAAAGACCTTTGTCTTTTAAATAATACTCAAAAAAATCACATCAAAAACACAAACAAAATACATGGAAATGCTAGATGCAAGTGACTCCTTACACTTGAAGAATTTGCATGTTCTTCAGAATCATTTTTCCTAGTAGCCAGTCCTAGAAAGTTCAAGCATTTGGCATTTCTTGTCTTTTCCTCTAGCCCCCACATCTTCCTCAGTCCTGGGGTTCATAGTAGACACTTTAAATTGCTTAACCTTGGGCTACAACTGGTTTAGAACAATACTCCTCAGATGATCATTTATTTTTTTAAGAATAGATTGTCATGGAAAGACTCCAGCAGAGAAATAAGTTTTAGGAATTTTTTTTTTAAAAGATTAGATCAATTTAATTCAATAGATAAAATTTAGCCTCTCCCTCTCACTCTTATATAATCATATACATGTATACACATAACACAGTTTCATGGTCTGTGATCATATTATAATAATTCATTGATATGCACACCTGATTTTTCACACTAGTTTTAATTCAATAAAGAAGATTTTATACTTGAATTTTCTGTCCAACCCAAATATATAACTATGAATTAAGATTTAACATGGCTTGTGTTCTTTCATAAAACTAGTTAAATAATTACACCATTGGTTATCATTTTTCCATATAATTATATTAATTTTAAACAGTTTGGTTCCATGAGGGCTTATATCCCTATAGAGATGAAGTTGTTTCTAATTATAATGAATAATGAAGATACAAGTCGTGCTTCAATATAAAATTATATTAACAGAGTCTATTGAAAAAAATTGTTAAAACTAGGCAATTTTACCTAATATTATTACGAAAATAGAAGGAATGTAGAGAGTTCTTTGGGCATATTGATTTTGCAGTTGAATTAAGTATCTATTTCTATGTAGCAATCATTAAAATACAACATTCAAATTAAATAGTTTCTTGTCAAGTAAGAAGCAATATGTTTTCTCCAATTATATACAAGGAGTGGAACTAACCCACCATAATTAGCGTGTACACTGAAATAAAATGGACTGACTATTGAGGTATAAATATTAATAATAGGACACTTTTTTCACAGAGCTGAACTGAAGTCTTGGAGGTTTGTGATAGTACTGTGTGAAATACAATATCTTCTTAATTTATTCCCTCACCCTGGGTTGTAGTGCCCAGTGCCAAGACTAAGAGAATTTTCATAGTTTGATTAACTCAAATACTAAAACAACAACCTCCCAAACACAGACACTTAAATGTTTCTGATTTATATTATTACTAATATTACTTATAGAAAAATATAGATTGTTTTAGATTACAAAATAATACTTATATTTAGAAAAACATTTCATAATAATAGAAAAATTAAAAAAAATATTCTGATATATGCACTTATGTAAAGACATTTTCTATTACAGTTTTCTGAAAGAATTTTAGATTAATCTGAAGCCTTGTTTATATACCTATAACACACCAAAGGCTGTATTCACTCTATAGTTGGTCTGTTGACTTCACAGACATAGAGTGAGCATTATAAAATGACAGTTTTCCATTGGACTAACCAATCCCAGCCTAACCAATCCAAGGCTGACACTGTGATACCTCTGATTTTGCCACCTTACACTTACCTTATCTGTGGCATGGAGAAAGCCTGATTCTACAACCAATTTACAAATTAGAAACATGTGCACCTTTGTGTGTATCCTCCCCAAACGTTATTTTTTACCATGTTTAAAATTTTTTTCATATCCCTCCAATAAAATTAAAAGTTATTTTTTTCATACAGAATACAAACACAAATAACACAAAAAATAAGAGAAGAAATTTGAAAGACCCTAGGTCTTCAATTCTGTGTGCTGTCTTTAGAGATAAACCACTGTTCTTACTGAGACCTCTTCTCTCCCTTCTCCTATGCCCTCATCCACAGCACCCTAGGGAACTCTTCACCATCGGGTCCTCATCCTAGTCCTCCTAGTCCTCCTTATCAGGGCTTACTCTGACCTTCCCCATGAGCTCAGGTTCTCAGTTTTCTCTCTTAATTAACATAGTCCACTATTTTTTTGTGAATTTTCTTGTTTGCTGTTTTCCCCACTTGCTTTCTAGTTTTCCTATTTCCCCTTTCTCTCCTCATTGTCCAGCACAGTACCTGAAACACTTGATGAATAATAATTATGTTTGTTAATTTTTAGTCGCTAAAACTTTTAATGTTGGTATGACAATGATAAATGACAGCAGTGCTTAGAAATCTAAAATTTCATTTAACACAGTGTTATATGAGGATTAATATCATATTTCTTTTTGGGTGCATAAAACTAATAATATAAAAAATGGTAATAGATATTGTAGATCGCCATTTTGGTTTATTAACCATCCCTTATTTTTAGTCCTTAGCCAATGAGTACATTTCTCAACATTACAAATTCATCCCACTCATCACAAGAGAAAAGAACAAAAATTGTGGTTATGTCAGATCAATCTATTTTCACTATTCAAAAACCAAGCTAAAGGATGTGGTGTGGTGACTACTTATACATTAAACACACACACACACACACACACACACACACACACACACACACACATACACACACGTGCACATGCACCCACTTCTTGACAACAGAATTAAAATAAGCCACCAATTGAGATGCTGTTTTATTTGCCTACACAGACAGTTGCAGTAAATGCATACATTTCCTGATGGGAGTAAAGGTATAAAACATGAAAATAATTATGTGATTCTCCATGGTTCAGAAATGTTAACTATTGCTAATATGAGCCAGCTAGATACTGAAAAAGCATTTCCAACTTTTATTCTTGACATCATATATCTTGAAATGTATGTGTACACCCATCAAGTCATGCAAGAAGAGGCAGCAGAAAATTCTTCCAGACTGAAGCCCAGCCCAGCCCAGCCCAGAAATCCCTTTCTTTCTTCCTCTCCTTTGAGGTGAGATTTGCATATGTGCTCATTACCTGCAGTGCAAATACCCAGAATCCTGAGAACATTCTGGGAGGATTGTGCTGATGAGATTACCAGGAAGCAAACAGGTTTTTGAGATGCAATTTTAAGTAAGCAAATAGTTACCTATGTGAACTTCCAAGAAAGATTTCTATTGTTTTTCTTGACACAACAGGACTCAAGCCAGGTCCCTCCATGTGACTGTGTTTCTGAACAAGGTGTGCTTGTTCTGCCAAAGATATACTGATAATTCAAGGTAATCAGCAGAGTACATTACAGAAAAGAATCTGAACCAACAAACTGTACAAACAGAATAGCAATCAGAAGATTTAATGCATTTCTGATGTACATTTAAGGCACTGACACTGGGCCACAGATGTACATGTGTTGTGTTTTATATTGCTGAGATATGGCCTGTGAGAACCTATTATAGCATATCATCATCCACACTGGAGGGGCTGGGAAGGAAAAATTCCATCACACATTACTCCCACGGATGCATTAGAGAAACAAATTGTACTCGGAATTGAAAAGTCACAGGCTTATTCCGTCTTAATAAATTCCTGCCAAAAGGCTAAGTGTAAAACTAGAAATACTTCCCAAATGTTGTTACTGTATTATCATCTTTGACATCTCCAGGGCTGTTCAAGAATCATCAGATATCAGTTCAGGGTTCTCGCAATAAATTCTTTTTTTTTCCTTCTTTTTTTTTCTTTTTTTGCAACTGGATCTTGATTTCAGGTAGCCATTCTGAGGTGTCTGTACCTGAGATATAAATTTCTTGTGACTAAAATAAAAGACTTATTTTAAATAAAATGTTTGCCACTGGGCTATTCCCATTAGTTATTTTAAAGAGTTTCATAATTTGAGGTGTGAATTCTTAATTTAAATCCCCCATCAGACTTGTAGAAAGATGTTTGTGATGGTTGGGACAGGATGTAAAAGTAAAAGCAGACACCCTCGGAGGTCAGATTATGAGTGCTAATTATCTCTATAATACCTAATACCCAGTGAGATGTGCGGCAAATATCTGTCAAAATAATGAATGAAAGATGTTGTAATTAAACACAGTGATAATGCTTTATAATATTCTAATGATCTTAACCTAGTTACCATTTTATATAAACCAAGATACATGATGTCAGTTTGACCAAACTAAGCTCATGGCTTATACTGTCCCTCTTATTTTGTCAGAATACTAAGACTTCAACTCTTGAGAACAGATTATTTAATTTTATAATCTCAGCATGGTATATATTGAAGTCTTCAGCTTTAGTTCTAAAATGAAAAAAAAATAACTGAGAACAACCTACAGTAAAAAAATAAAATGGTTTCCTAATCCAAAGGTTTGCAACTTGCTGTAGAAGTGTATATTAATTATCTAGTGCCATGTAACAAATTACCCCAAAATGTGGAGTCCCCCAAATAGTGAAGATTTATTATCTTACAGTTTTGTGTGCTAGAAAGTGGTTATAATTTATTTTGGGTCTTTTGCTCAGGGTCTCACATGAACTCACTCTAAAGCTGTTGTCCAGGGCTGTGGTCGCCTTAAGTCTCCATTGGGACTGGATAATCCAATTTCCAATTTCTTCGTAGGGCCTTTGAGTGTCCTCATGGCATGCCAACTGGTGGTACACGAGAATGTTCCAGAGAGTTTGCAGGATAGAATTCATATTCTCTTTGTGTCTTGCTATCCAAAGCTGCATCCCATCACTTCTGTCAGATCTATTCATAAGAAGTGAACCAATAAGATCACCACAGATTTAAGGGGGAGGGGATGGCACAAGAGCATAACTGCAAGGAGGTAGGACCAGTGGGAGCATAGTGGAGATCCCCATAAAGAGGGTCAACAATCAATTTCACTTTCATGGAAATAAATTACATTATAAGGTGATTTATAATAGTTTATGTGAAATTATGGAGTAAAATTAGGAAGATTCTCAAGATCAATGGGGCAATAAGGACACATATGTAACACCTTAATCAATAAAGGGGGGGAAAAAGATCAAAAGTTACCTCCCACCCCAGTTTCCATTTGTGACAAGTAGATGGATCTATTACATTGGCGTATTTCAGTAAAAAGGAAACAAGTGAAAGGCTGGTGGAGGCAGTCTGGTACTGAGCAAGTCCATATTTCAACTGCTGGGCTACATGCTTTTTAGGCCCTACTTTATTTAACTCTCATCACAACCTTGCAAGGTTGATATTGCTATCAGATGAGGAAACTTAGAGAACAAACCTACTTATGTTCACAGAGCTGGAACTTGAATCCACACTTATCTTGCTGGAAAACCAGTGCTGTCTGTTCTATATTAATATCACTGAGCTGACCTTGAACTTGGGGGCAGAAGAGTTGATTCCTAGGCACCCCTCTTCTAGTTGATGCGCTGTGACCTTAAGCAAGGCAGGTGGTCTTTCTAAACTTTAGTTTCCCAAACTGCAAATGGTGGTTTCTAGACCAGAATCACTTTGTGGCAGGATATCCACAATCTTGAATAAAGTCAAGGGATTAGTTTACTGTCTCCAAACTGTTTCATGGTCAAATATGGAATTAAAGACTTCACTCTTTTGACTCCCAGTCAGACTTTTCTAGTTTCTGCTGCCTCTCTACAAAGTCATTTATTCATTCAGCCTTACAGCAAATATGGATTCTGTACCTATGCTAAGTACTATGCTTGGCACCAGAGATGACAGGAATAATCAAGAGAGATGCAATTTTTGTCCTAATATATTCTAAAGAGAGATTGCATGCAGAAAGGGCAGAAAGAGTAATTTGGGCTTAGCAAAGAAGGCTTAAATATAATAAAATACATAAGAATCCTATTCCTAAGAATAGTTTTTATGTTTACTTTGGGAAAAAAACATTTTTCCACAACCATAGAGCTTCATCTTTATTGATAAAAGATTTTATGGGAAATTATCACTTAATATATGACTCTGAGAATGATTGGGACAAAGAAAAAAGTAAGTGCTCTGGATTTCAAAAAGAGCTGCTTACTACTATTAGCATATATAAAATATTTTACAACTAGTGATAAAGAACTCAAAGTTCAAGGTAAAATAACTGGTAAAATATTAGGTATTTTGATAGACAACATAAACCTGGAATATGGAATATTAATTAGTGTCAAAAATACACCCCTATAGAGACAATACATGTACAATATTGTAACTACTATGAAATGCATTTTAAAACACAAGAAGAGCAAATAACATAGCTTTAATTTAGAGCTCAATGCTCAAGGGTAGCTCTTATATTCTCTAACAGTCTTCAATTCAATTGCAATTATTGCAAGAGTACACACCCAAATCTCCAGATTGAACCAGTATAGGTTATGACAAAGGAACCATTAAGGCACAGGTTAATCTTCCCACATTGGCCTGTGGTAGCACATCCTTTATGCTAATTCCCATCAGAAGTCAACCAGTTCTTTTTACAGCCTCTATCCCTTTGCTTAGGGTGATTTCTAACAATGACTGCTTTCTTTCTACCTTAAAGCAGAGGTGAAGTTTAATTTAAGCTCCTCTGCACAAAAGACTTGAAAAGACACTAAAAAAGCAGAGTTAGTTGGATTCAGTGCCATTACCTTTTTAAAAACTTGTTCTGAGTAGTGATTCATTGCAGGCAAGCCTGGCATTGGCTATGGCAAACGCTCCATTTTTTTTAACTTTGGTAACATATAATTGATAAATAACATTGTAAGGTATTTAAAATATACAAGGTGATTATTTGATATACAGGTACATTGTGAAAAACATTTCTCCTATTGATATAATTAACCAATCCATCACCTCATATATTTATCTTCCTTTTTTGTGAGAATATTTATGTTCTACTATCCTAGAAAAATAATTTATTTATACAATAAAGGCTTACCGACTATGTTGTCAACTAGTCACTATGTTATGCATTATATAATCCTTATTCATCTTATAACTGAAAGTTTAAAACTGCCCCATTTCTTTAAAGCTAGTAGCTGTCCTATGATCTGAAAGTTTCACTCTTCTCTAAAAGTGATGTGCTAGTATGTCCTGAACACTCTTTTCAAAGTCAGAAAATGTTAGATATTTACCCTTGCCAGAGAGGATTTTTTCAGTTATGTGAAATCATAATATCTTGCTGAATGTTTTAAATATGGGATGCCTGTGGAAAACAGTGAGAGCTCCTTGATCATTCTTTTCTTTACATATCTGGAGAACGCATTAGAAGAAAGCTCCTCAGAGGTAGATAAACACAGATGTAAAGAATTACTAATGATCACTCTCATTACTGTAGTGTTCATAGTAGACACAACCTTTTTTCAACTCTGTGAAAGAAATTGTGCTGCAAATTATTATTCCCTACTTCTTACCTGCTTCCTCTTATGTAAATAATACACAAAAGTAATTAGGAATTAATTGAAACTATGGTAAGCTAAAGTGGATCTCCCAGGATACATGAAGTTTACAACAGACCTGAGGATTTTTGTTCACTCTCTCTCAGATAAATTTCAGAGTCCTTATTCTAGACAGTGTAAAATTTATAAACAACTTTGATGGGAAAAGTATGTTCTTCCAAATAAGAGAATATAAAGTATTGCACTACTGAAACAGGTTAATGTGAGTTGGTCATCCCAGAATAAGAATCATGAGGAGGAACAGAAATATCCAAGGGGTCTCACTTTTAAAATTTTATGTTAAAAAGTCATGCTTTTGTCCACTAGAGAAGTGGGGATCATTTCTTCTTATTACACTGCTCTGGTAAATCCATGAAGAAACATAATTCTGTAGGTAATGATTAAAACAGCTAACATTTCTTGTGTATCCACCATGCACCTTTGTAGAACTTTCTATGTATGTGTTCTTGTATTTTTTTTTAATTTTTAAAATATATTTTATTGATTTTTTTACAGAGAGGAAGGGAGAGGGATAGAGAGCTAGAAACATTGATGAGAGAGAAACATCAATCAGCTGCCTCCCGCACACCCCCACTGGGAACTTGCCCACAACCAAGGTACATGCCCTTGACCGGAATCGAACCTGGGACCCTTCAGTCCGCAGGCCAACGCTCTATCCACTGAGCCAAACCAGCTAGGGCTGTATGTGTTCTTTTAAATCCTAGTGGCACTTCTTTGTACACTTACCAGATAGGAACATCAGCTGGTGTTGCACTTAGAAAGTGGTTGTATCAATCAGGTTAGAATAGGTTGTGTTTAAGTAACAAACAACCCTATTGTTTCAGTGGCTTACAGAACAAAGATTTGTTGCTACTCTGGGGGTCCACATAAGCAGCTCTCTTTCAGGCTCACGCTATTAACCAATGGAAATGCCACATGATAGAGTCATTTGCTTCTAGCCTAGAGAACTGGAGGTAGGAGATGTGGGGATGAAGTATAGCTAAATCACACATACTCTCAATTGCATTGACCAGAAAGTGACCAATCACTTCTAGTCAAAGTCTATGAGCAAGAATCCCATTTGGATACTTAGAGGCTCAGAAATAGTAGAAACCACACAGGTATATGATGGGACTATTGGTCTCTGCCTTCGTAACAGAATCTTGAAAATTACACTAATTACTGGAATGTCAGTGATAACTTCAGGGAGATAAATATTTGTTAGTCAACTCTACTACCTACTTCTGTGGAGGGGGCATTGGAAGTTGCTATTCCTCAGCTGAAGAAAGAGCACATAATCCTGGGAGAGGCCAGAGGCCTTGGCCCCAGTGTTGGCAGGACCTCCTGGCCAGGTTGGGAACAGTGAGACAGCTCTTTCCCTCATATCAGAGAAGGGCTTTGGAGGTAAAAGATTACTGTTTACTGCCTTAAAGAATATGACAGAAAACCAATGGTGCCAAATTTATGGTCTCTGCTCACTGGTAATAATGTGGAAATTTTCTGAGTGTGGAGCTTGGACCAGCAATTGCAATGTTTTTCCACACATAAATGGATGAAATCACTGAAGGGTTCCTAACAGGAAGCAAACTCCTGGGAAAGCTATTAGTAGTTTAACATTTGCAATTCATGTGACACTGTACTTGCCTTGAGGGACATCATCCAAGGAGTCCTGTTTGGTTTAAAATGTAACTATCACAGCAGAGTAAGTTGAGCATTCAGATCTCAGCTGGGTTTCTCTTGAATTTATTAACTTACAAATAGAAACACACTTTAAAACAGTTTACTGTCTTTCAGTAACCACTTCCTCTCGTTTTCTAGAAGTGGCACCACTCTCTGAGCTTGTAATCTTAAAGTACCTCTGACTCCTCTTCCCTTTGGCACTCAGAACTCCATCTGACTCTCCAGTGCTGTAAACAGTTCTTTCACAAGAGTGCTCTGAATTCTTACTTTCTCTTATTTACACTCTAGCTCAGTGATGGAGAACCTATAACACGCGTGTCAGAGGTGACACGTAAACTCATTTTTTTGGTTGATGTTTCTTTGTTAAATGGCATTTAAATATATAAAATAAATATCAAAAATATGTCTTTGTTTTACTATGGTTGAAAATATCAAAAAACTTATATATGTGACACGGCACCAGAGTTAAGTTAGGGTTTTTCAAAATGCTGACACGCCGAGCTCAAAAGGTTCACCAACACTGCTCTAGCTATAGTTCCTAACCACCCTGTAATGACACTTCACTGTTCTTTCCACTGCTAACTAAAAATCATACAGGCAGCTTGATTGTTCTATTATTTTTCTTCCCAAAGTTTACAGTGATCTGGGTCAACAAGTGGGAGGCCTTGGGACATGTCATAAGATTGACCCTCTCAACATAACCTGATTTTTACATGGGCTGGCAGAATTTCAGGAGCAATAATTAGTGGCATAAATTAGACTAGGAGATCCAGAAAAACTTCTACATGATATGGGAAAATGTTCACTTTTCTGCTGAATTGATAGTTGTTTTGGAGTGTCTATATTTCCCTGTGACATATACTTACCTAAATCATTTAGATTAATTGTCTGATTATTGTCATTAACTTCATCCTCTTGACTAAGGGGCAGAGATTCTTTGCCCCAGGGTCCTGACTGTTTTATTTTTATTAATCTTCTTCACTTTTTTCTGAGATTAAAGAAAAAGGCAATATGTAATAAATAATGCATAATAAATTTTTAACAGATGGGCTGCAATAAAGTTTTCTTCTAGGTCGACTATTATTGGCTTATGTTTTCAAGCATAAAAGGAAAGACAACTTGAGGGTATCTTCCAGATATAACCAACACACACCAGCTGAAAGAGATCTCCATGTAAAAAAAAATGAATGTAAAAAATATAATACAGAAGATTTGAATCTTACTGAAAATGGCAACATTAGCATGTATACATTCCAAAATAAGAATCCCTTCAGTCTCTTGCAATAGAAACTAAGAAAGAAATTATTTCATGGCCAGTGACTGGTCACAGGGCAGTTGCATCTACAAGTTGTCAACATACTAACAGGAGTAGGGAAATGAAAAGTAAATTGATTGTTAAGTACGCTGATAAGCCTCCTTAACAAGATTCTCAAAGTTGGCAAGCCTCCTGCCCACAAATGCACAAGTTTAGAGTCATATGATTATACGGTACACCTGCAAACCCCATTGTGCTGCTTGATCTGTGTATTTTACTGTAGGTCAAGGCAGTTAATCACCAGAAGGCCTCGGGGCAGCCACATAGAAGCTTATTTATGGGCAAATCAAGAAACCGAAATACTGAACCGTGCCTGATTAGCTGCACTAATATGCTACTTGTGGCTAATTTCTGAGCTGTTTGACCCACAGGTGTTTGCCCTCCCCATAAATCATGGCAGCCACCTCCTCTTTGCACTCTCAGTCCTGCCATGCATATAGATGGCCTGTTTAAATGACAGGCAGGAAATAATGGATGGTGCACTAAATCATTTCAGTATTTAGTCAATGGTCTCTCCTCTGAAACAGGTCCCACCACGTTCCCACTGCCCAAATCGTTTCAGATGTTATTGTAACCCAAGTCTATGTGCCACTGCATGCAACCTTTCAAAGGGACACAGTGTACATTTCCCCATTTTTATTTGTTTTACTTGTAGAGCACACCCTTTGCATAAGACAGCACCATTAAAATTTCCACAACAGCCAGCAGTGCAATGAAGCAGAACTGAGTCCCAGTGACTTGGGTGGTGAAAGGAAACTCTCTCTGGGAATTGAGCTACTATGGCTCTCCGTTTACCTTTAATTTATTTTTTAAATTAAAGATCTTAATTAAATGGATCACAAACCAAAGCATCTGAACACTAAATATTATGGTCAGGAAATACTTGGTTTGCATATAATTTGATTATCTAGAGTAGTTCCTTGTTGTAAATAAACTTATAAGTCAATATAAAAATAAGTAGCTATAAAGATATATATTTTACATATGTCTACAATGTGTGTCTATGTTTGGAACAGAGTAAAATGTAGAATTTGTAAGGAGATTATTTTAAGCTCTGACTTTAAAAAAAACTGTTAGGAGGAAATAATCAAAGGGCACCAAATGAAATCTTATAAATTAAAATGATAGATGACAAAATAATAATGAAATGCTAGTGTGTAGTTTCACTAAATTAGGGCAAATAGAGTAATACACTTGATGTAATAGACATACAATACAAGGAATCCTTAACTCTACTGGTCTTTGAAGGAGAAAAATAGCTCTTTGAAATGTTCAATTACTTTTATAAATTTTATATTTCCCACCCTTAGAAATAATTATCTGTTAGGACAGGCAGTCATTTACCCATTATTTATAGCACTCCTAATTGAGCTAAACTAGCCAAATATAATGGAAGATGCTGGATATATATATATATACACACACACACTATATATATGCTCTTGGGAATTCCACTTCAAGCCAAGATGGGGTAAAATGGACCAGATTAACCCTTCTGACTGAAACAACTGAACAGACAGATTGTACAATATATTGGTTGTCATTATACTGGACTGCAGTCAATGAAGGTACCTGAGATATCAGAAATAAACATGACCAACCCTGTAATTGTCCTGGATTATTGCATTGGGAGAGTATACAAACCAGAATGCAGAATGTGGGGAGATGATTCCTGGTGGAGCCCAGTGGACTTCTCTCCTTAAAGAGATGCAACTGCGCACCCTGGTTCATTAAGGTAGCTAACGTATTGCAGAACGAGGCACCCAAAAAGAGAGAACTGTATAGAAATCTAAACAAGGTTCTTCAGAGTATTCAGCTGAGTTCTGATCAGAACACGTAAGTGAAGAAATTTCAAAGCTGGGAAAGAACTGCCAGAAATGATGAGAGGTAACAGTGACGGACACTCATGGCGATGTAGAACTATGCCTGTTTTAACCAAACAGACCAGAAAAAAACATCATCCCTGAGCATTAAGTGGGGTTCTTGGGAATGTATTACTTAAGCAGGGAGGAGCAAGGGGCCATAGACTGAGCATTGGTTCCATCCCACGTAACAAACTTTAAAAGCAAGACCTGAGAGGCTGAAACTGTTTCCAAGTAATATAACTGTGTTCAAAGGGGGGAAAGATTGTTAAAAGATGTAGGAATACAAAAATATACAACAACCAATAAAGTAAAATTTCTACTGCCCATGATTCAGTCAAACAGGAAAATGTGACCCATGATGAAAGTCACTCAATTAAAAACAACAAGAAATTACACAGATGTCAGAATTAACAGAGAAGGACATTTAAAAAGTCTTGAAATTGTACTTTGTATATTTAAAATATTAAATAGAGCCTGGCTGACATGGCTCGGTGGTTGAGCATGAACCTATGAACCAGGAGGTCACAGTTGGATTCCTGGTCAGGGCACATGCCCAGTTTGCAGGCTCAATCCCCTGTGTGGGACATTCAGGAGGCAGATGGTCAATGATTTTTCTCATCATTGATGTTTCTAACTCTCTCCCTCTCCCTTGTTCTCTGAAATCAATAAAAATATATATTTAAAAATCATAATAAAATAAAAAGTTAAATAGAGACATAGAAGTTACAAAAAATCTAATTAAATTTTGAAGATGAAAACTCTATGTATGAGATGAAAAATTAAGTGGGTGGGATTAATTTCTGTTTAGACATTGAAGAAAGTAGTGTTTTTAAACTTGAAGACATAGTAAAAGAAACTATGTAAAATGAAAGGCAAAGAAAAAATATAATTAAGTAAATAAACAGTATCAGTGGTAAGAGGAAAACTTGAAATGGAGCAATATACATGTACTTAGATACTCTGGATTGGGGGATGAGGAAGAAAAAATTATTAAAGACATAATTGCATTTTTCTTTTTTTTTCTTTTTTTTAATATATTTTATTGATTTTTTTACAGAGAGGAAGGGAGAGAGATAGAGAGTTAGAAACATCGATGAGAGAGAAACATCGATCAGCTGCCTCCTGCACATCTCCTACTGGGGATGTGCCCGCAACGCAGGTACATGCCCTTGACCGGAATTGAACCTGGGACCTTTCAGTCCGTAGGCCGACGCTCTATCCACTGAGCCAAACCGGTTTCGGCCATAATTGCATTTTTCAAATATTATCAATATCACCAACAAACACATCCAAGAAACTCAACAAATTT
The DNA here is from genome assembly GCF_000412655.1 of Myotis brandtii. Lineage (NCBI taxonomy): Eukaryota > Metazoa > Chordata > Mammalia > Chiroptera > Vespertilionidae > Myotis > Myotis brandtii. The sequence goes on along the minus strand of NW_005353967.1, from coordinate 3,884,368 downwards.
CAAACATAAGAAACACGCAAAACAAACAAACAAACAAAAAAACACGCACACACACTATACAAGTCCCATCATAATTATATTACTAAAATAAGTATATCCCCCCAAAAATAAGCAAAAAAAGACATTACATACAGACCAAAAAAAGAAAAGGATGATGACAAATTTCTTATTGAAAACAATTTAACTATCATTGCATAGCTTACTTGCATCATGATATGTAAAACTTACACATACTTAAATACATTCCTAAATTTACTATTCTATTACGTAAAAGCAACTAAAAATATAGCGTTAGGAAAAGATTCCTTTTTAATGAATGTACTGCTAATAATTTAATATATGCATATAGAATACACACAGTATATTTAACCAGGGGGAATGGCACTTGAAAGGCTCAAATTACTTTTCCCTTCCCATTTTGCATTCATTCACTGAAGTTTACATGATGGTGGTTTCATTTGTCTATAGTGTAAATCTTTTCTGTACCAGCATTATCACCATTTGCTAGAGCTGTGTCTATAAGAAAACAAAATAATTAATTTAAACAAAATATATGTAATATATGTAATATAGTATATAGTATATTTATAATCATAGATATTTTTTGCAATTTTCCTCAAGTAATAAACTAATTTTCTACAGAAGAACTAGTCAGTTTATCTTTTGGTTCTCAAGGTCCTTTGTTTCACTGATTGCTTTCCCACCCACTGGTGGCATTCTTATGTATTTAGTTATAAAATGGTTTCTGCAACTTAAAACTAGAATCTAAATTGATGTATATGGCCTTAGCAACTCTCAAATCTATATTTCCAGTTAGGTTTTTTTTTCTCTTAAGCTACAGATCTATGACAACCTACATCTTGGGGAGCCTGACTTGTATAATTCAAGTTTTTCTCATCTTTATGTAAGTTTAAACTCATCATTTTGCCATCCACACTTTATCCTGTGTTCTGTTTCTCCTGGTATATTGAATTACCACATGCCTCAGCAGTTCAAATAAACAACCTTGGAGTTATTCTCTCAACTCTTCCATCCCTTGTTCCTGTCCTGTGATGTCAACTCACCATCTTTCAAGGCTTCTTACCTGTGTTGATGGTGGAATATTCTCAGTGGCAGTCCTTCCTTCCATCTAGACTGTTTTATCTCTGTGCTTACTTCTTATGCTCTTTATTCATTAGCTGGATATTTTCTACTCATCTTTAATAATAAATCTCAAAAAATTACCTCCTCTTCAAAAACTCGATTTACATAAACCATATTTATAAATCTCTAGTGAGCCTAATTTAAAACACTTTGTTACAATGTTCACAAGTACATATTTGAGAGAGAAAGCAAACAAGGTCAATGAGGATTGGGATGGCAGTACCTACAGAAGGTTGAGGAGATAATTCTAGGGTAGGACTGGAGGCATTAAAATAATGGCTGACCATGGGAACCCAGCATCAGTAAGGAGTTGAGAGGTAAGCTTCAATGGGTGTATGGCCAGATTTATTGGAAAAGTTGGACTGGCTATGTAAAAAATGAGCACAATAAAAAGAAAGAAAAAGAGTGAAAAATATGTTAATTGAGATAAAGGAGTAGGAGAGATGACAGGACTATGGTTGGGGCCAAAGTTTGAGCTTTTGGAAAGTTTAAAGCAATTTCTAATCCAAGTGGCCATGATCGTGACAATGTCAGGTGGAGAGGTGATGGAAATGGAATCAATAGAAGAAGCTGAGTAATTCTGAAGCTAGGACTCTATAATAGCCAGCGTCTCAGGTGTCGCCATGGTGGTGAGCAGAATGACCACAAAAGTCCGAGTCTGGGTGCAGGAAGAGCTGCCTATATCTTCCCCAAGGTCATCACAGAACAGTCACTTTATTTATACCCATTTGCAGAGCTAGAAGAAAATTTATTCATTTATTCAATTGGAATAAAAAAACTCTTCATATAATCTCAATAGGATTAACATAATCAAACACCGAATTCCTTTACCCTCCAGGATAGCATTAGGCTCCTTGTCAAGAGTTCTTTTTGGTTGTAGAGGAAGGTCTTTATAAGCACCACAAGGATCACCCCAGTATGTGCCAGTCAGCCATATCTGGCCTCACCTATTTTTATCACTTCTTCTCAAGAAAAACTGTCAATCATGTGGATATTATATAACTATTTATTTAAAAGAAAAACTGAGGTTTTTTTGTGTGGAGTGAAGTGCATAACAGAATTCCCTTTGTTAAAATCAAGGAGCTTCATTTGACTATGACCTCCCTAAGAATAATACTAAGGGCTTCATAATCTCTTATTAAACAGACATTTATTCTAATTTACTGAAAAAAGTGAACATCATGGACTAGATTAGAGAATGAAACTATTAAAATGAGAGGATGTCGGTTCAAGGTGGTGGTGAGAAGGCAGTTCTTGATTGGTTGCTGCCATTTTCTGGGATGTGGTTCTAGATACAAAGGTTTGGTTAAATCTACTGCTATAGGATGAAGCAAGTTCCTGTGATACATCAAATCAGTGCAACAAGGAAGGGCTGTCATCACTGCGAAAAATAGATCATAATTCAAGACAGCCTGGTAGAATGGGCATGGTATCATATCAACAGAAGACCCTTCATGCTGGACAGCCAAAGGCAGGACATTGAAAGGAGAGAGAATGACCAGAGCCACACAGAGAACTGATATTTCATGCCCTGATGGCTGTTGTGTCCCATCAACCACAGGCGTTAGGTGGTGACATACATCAATTCATTCCCCCTGGACAGGGGCAATGCCAGCATGTCTATATGTTTCCATTACATTAACATTAGATTTCTTTAGGCAAATAGCTATGAAAAAGTCATCTGACAATTCAAAAAAGAAAAATGCATGAGGTAACTCAGGAGTGGCACCTGCAAGAGTTCTGAGTGGGCTGCCTCAGATTTAAAAACCAGACAATATGAGGCTGGCAAAAGGTATATTCTAGACAGACAGTATGCTTCCAGTGTGGGAATTAAAAGGGCACCTGCTAAGTCTGTCACAAGGCACTTTCAAGATGTAGCGCCAAAGAATTATATCACAAAGGTCACTCAGAGAAATACGAGTGTCACAAAGTTAAGTACATCTAGGGAATATCAGATAATAGGAAATATCCTTTTTCAAAGCTGAAATGATAGATTGCAAAAATGGTAAAGTGAAGCACACGGCAGATATAAAGGGAAATCAAGACGATGGGAAAAAAATAAAATAGGAGGGTAATACAATAGAAGTGAATCTGTAGAAACCATAAAAGGAATGCTTGGAAACAACAGTGAAACTTATTGAATAAAGTAAAATTTATTCAGAACATTCAGATGGCAAGATTCAGAAAAATAACCCATGGAGTGGCATTCTGGCTGATTGCAAGATGCTGTGAAGAATGAATTTTAAAAAAGTGTCATATGTTCTCATAGAACACCACATGAATAATTTAACAGGAATGCCAGGATTTATGAAAAGAGTATTATCAGTGAAATGTTAATGCCAGCCCCAAGAATTTGTCTTTTATGGGGCTGCTTTGGCTCTAATTTGCATAATTATTTCTATTTACAAACCCCATGCCAAAAATAGAACAGAAAAATCTAAGGTGAACCTTAGAAGTGCGATGCAATCTAAGATGCATTATCTTCATTACTTAAAACCTGTATTACCTGCTAATCATACTATTGCAACATCCTCTGGTTGACCAGCCTTTGCTTGGCCATCTGCATTTCTTCGTGGCCATCACTAACAGGATTTCTGTTGCCCCAGGGTTTTTGTTTTTGTTTTGGTTTTTTTGCACTTCACCTTAGTGGGAACACCTTTGGCACTAGCCAAGGTGTTATAAGGACCAGGTTTTCTCAGAGGAAGAAAATAAAACCAGTTCAGCATCCACTGTAAAAGACAACTGACATGCCTTTTCGTCGCATATAAAAAGGGCAGTCCTGTGATGCACACTGGCTCTGTGCAGTCCTGGCAACACCTACAAAGCCCCGGACCCCTTAGTGAGGGAGCACCCTGAGTTACATCTTATTTTCTACATTAAGGACACTAGCATATGCAAAGGTGGTCATTTATCGCCTGTCCTGGACAGCAGCTCAAAAACCACCAGAGCAGAAATCTGAGTTCATTATAGAACATCATGAAGAGAGGGTTGAAATCAGATGTTTGACCCCTGTGTCGACAATTCCATCTTTGAAACCCTGTGAAAGTTGTTTGTAGTACTTTGCAATGCTATATAACACACACGTCCTATGTAGGAACAATCTCAGCTCCTGGAGCTAGAACACATAGAGGAGGCACTGGGGCACTTGATTCATTCTTTTACAAGCTTTTGCCCCAAGATAAGCTGTGCTTTATTGACTGATGCAAAGATAATTCAATTTATGGAATGTTATGCAAGCACTCATTGAACTTTATGGGCCTCTTAAAAATCAGCCCTTGTCCTTATAAAAGAAACTGAAGCAAGGAGAAAATTGCTTATATTATTGACATGTTGATACTGTACTTTAAAAATGTATACGTCGCCCTAACCGGTTTGGCTTGGTGGATAGAGAGTCGGCCTGCGGAGCAAGGAGAAAATTGCTTATATTATTGACATGTTGATATTGTACTTTAAAAATGTATACGTAGATAAGTATTATATTTTCATCACCGGTCGGCCTGCGGACTGAAGGGTCCCAGGTTCAATTCCGGTCAAAGGCATGTACCTGGGTTGCGGGCTCATCCCTAGTAAGGGGTGTGCAGGAGGCAGCTGATGGATGTTTCTCTCTCATCGATATTTCTAACTCTCTATCCCTCTCCCTTCCTCTCTGTAAAAAAATCAATAAAATATATTTTAAAAAATGTATACGTAGGTAAGTATTATATTTCCATCACTGTATACTGGTTAGAGATGTTTCCTAAGATAAAATCAGTTTTTTTCTGTCTTAATAGAAAAAACAATGTATTGTTAAAGGGCTCAGCAAAGACACTTGCTCTAAAATTAACTGATGGCACTTTTCCTCCAAGCTACCTTCTACTGTGCTCCGAGGGCTTATTTGCAGATAGAATCCCTAGTCTTTGGAAATAAATGTCTTGTAAACATCACTTAATTTAATTACCAATGCTTGAACCATGTACTTCTTCATCTATCATAAACTAAAATTAACTAGATAGAATTCAGTTGTATACATATATTAACCCATTTCATTCTCTCATCAGCCCCATTTTAAAGGTGATAAAATGGAACATTGAAAAGAGGCACCTTGTTCGCTGTTGCAGCCTGGGAACCATCCTCTGTCAGTCTGAGAACACCCAGCTCCGTTGAAGTGAGAGCCTCAGACTACCATGCTGTGCCCTCCGTGTGCGCATGCACAAGCCTCCTAGGCATTCCCCACCACTGGTGGGTGCAGCCTGTGGTGCACTCTCTTTACCACCGCCAGTCTCCTGAAGACTTGACAGCCATGTAGAAGATGCAGCCAACAGCTCAGATTCTCGGGACCTGGATCCCATCACTCTCAATGGGCACCCGGCAAAACTAGGCACCCCTCTCATCACCATATTTCTGGAATTTGCCACCATTAATAACTATAAACCCCATGTATAATTTCAAATCCAAACATTCCACTTCTGCTCAACACTATTTTACTAAGCAGTGCTTTCATCCAACTAGAATTTACAATGGACTGATTTAATGACTAATTAAAAAAAAAAAGGAACACAACACTATGTTCAAAGCAGTGTTATTTACAATAGATAAGATCTGGAAACAGTCTAAGTGCCCATCAGAAGATGAGCAGATTAAAAAAAAAAAAAGCTGTCCCACATTTACATAATGGAATACTATGCAGCTGTGAGAAAGAGTGTGCACAAAAGTTTTTGATGCACAAAAGTGTTTGTTTTGTTTTGTAGTCCATCTGTCTATTTTTTCTTTGGTTGCATATGATTTTGGTGTCATATCCAAGAATTAATTTCTAAATTTAATGTCATTAAGACTTCACTGTATGTTTTTTTCTAGGAATTCTATAGCTTTAGTCCTTTTGTTTAAGTATTTAATTAATTTTGTGTTAAATTTTTTATATGGTGTAAGGAAAAGGTGCAATTTGCTTGTGAATATCCAATTTGTCCAGCACTATTTGTTAAAGAGAGAGTTTTTCTCTCATTGCGTGATCTTACTGAAGGTAACTTAACCATATTCCCAAGGGTTTGTTTCTGGGTTCTGTATTCTGTTTTATTGGTTTATATATCTGTCCATATGTTGTAATTACTGTAGGTTTGTAACATGTTTTGAAATAAGAAAGTGTAAAGCCTCTAGATTTGTCCTTTTTAAAGATTGTTTTGCCTATTCATGACCCCTTGCTATTGCATATAAATTTTGGAATGTCCTCTTTTTTATTTCTGGGGGGAAAAAGCCAATGGGATTTTGTTAGGTATGCATTGAATCTATAGATCACTTTGGATAATATATTTATATAAACAATATTGTCCTTTATCCATAATGTCCTTCTATTTATTTGCATTCTCTGTCTTTATTTTGTTATATAGTATCCTGTTTTATATGTTTGTATTGAGTTATGTAGTTGGCGATTTAATTAATTTGTGCCTAATTAATAAATATTTACATTAGTATAATTATTCTATTAGAAATAATGCAGTGGTAAATAACCTCATATATACATGGTTTTTCAGCTGACCCTCATCCCTTTTATTTTCAGGTAATACCATATAGTAAGGGAATTATCCCAATTTTTCTATCGCTCTTTGTTTTTCTTTTATCTAATTGCATTGGCTAGTGCCCCATACACATCATTAAATTATATTGGTGATAGTGAGCATAATGATAGACAAATAAAAGATTTTACATACAAATGTATCAGCAATCTCACTTATAACTATTAGTGCAAAATTCTAAATGAAAAAATGGTCAGCTATAAATAAAAACACTGTACTGAACATAATCAATCAGATGAATCTGATTTCAGATGTAAAGATCATCACATATTAGCAAATTTATTGACCTAATCCATAATATTAAAAGATCTAAAGGAGAAAATATGCTCACCTCCATTGGTGACAAAAAGCATTTAGGAACATTTAACAACCATTCATGATTTTAGAAAAATTAATAGCTCAAAATCATATGGCCATTTCCTAAATGATAAAATATGTCTAACTTTGTCCAAAAGCCAAGTTTATGCTCAATAGTGAAATATAAGAAGTATTGCAAGTTCTGATGTTTTATTTGTTCCCTGGTATAAGGGCCATTTTGATGAACCTTCCGTGATCACGTGTAAAGAAGATACTGTCTTTGTCATAGATGAAGAGGAATTAACTAAAATGTCCATTACATATGTTTCTTCTATTTCTTCTTGCGGATCTTATAGGTTCTGCCTCTTTAATATAGTTGCTATGCTGTTTCACACTACTTCTTGCTTGTAAGCAGTTTCTTTTATGCTATATTGACATTCTTTTGTCTTACTTAATGATATCACTTAGACTGCTTTTTTGTCTGATATTAAAATTATATTCCTGTATTTATCTCTTTTTCTTGCACAGCTCTACCTATTCTTTTGTTTTCAATCTTTAAGAAATACATTGTTTTAAGTGAAACAGCATAAATTTGGGTTTTACTTTACTTTTAGACTAAACTGATTTTAAAAATGCATTTATTTACATTTATTAAAATAAGAAATATGTTTGGTCTTAGTTTTGTCATATTTCATTTATTTTCTAGGTAAAAGTCTTTAATTTGTGTTCAATTTTGTTTGTGCTTTTTATGAATAGATTTTCTGATATTTTGAAAGGCTGATATCTTTTGTTTGTTTGTTTTATTGGTTACCTTTATAATTTTAATTTTATATAATAGCCTTAATTTTTAATGACATAGCACTGACTATTAATCCCATCCTATAAGTAATAATAAAAGATAGCATCTTCTCACTGTCTTAGCTATAACCTATTTGCATTCATTTTACTCAGAATTTTATTTTAGCGTTAATATTATAGTACTTAATATTTTAATATTTAATGTAATGTTCCACTTTAAAAGGTATCCTTGTTGCAAAATTATTATTTCTCTTCTGTGAAATCTTTGTTATTTGCCTCATTTCATATCAGGAAAGCAACTCCTTTTATGGGGTATATTTTTCTAGTTTTGATATCAGATAAAGCTGAACTCATAAAATAAGTTGGAAAGTTTTTCTTTATCTTATATTTTCTGGAAGAGGTTATATACAATTAGTAGTAATTCTTTCTGAAATGTTTGATAGAATTTGCCAGTAAAAACACTTGAATCCAGTGAGAATATTTTAAACTAAATATTTAAATTATTTAATGAATATTACATAATTTAACAGAATAAATTTATTTCATGGAAATTCATTATACATTAATTATATATATTATACATTCTTTAAAGAGCTTTGACATTTTTATCATTTAAAATATATATATTTTAATCTATGACATATTTTAATATCTTCAGTAATATCAATTTATTATATTTTTAATATCTAAAGACTATCTAGCAATCTCACTTACTTTATTTCTGATATTAGTAATTTGTACCTTATTTTTTTTTAACCAGACCAATCTGGTTAAAAGGTTTATTTATTTCATTATTTTTTAAAAATAATCTTGCTTTGATTTCATTGCTTTTTCTGTTTGTTTTTTTTTAATGTTTTTAATTCCACTGATTTCTGCTCTTCTATTTACTATTTCCTTCTCTTCTCTATTCTTTATGTGGAAGTTTTAGCAGTTAAATTAAATCATTTCTTGTTGCTAATTTAAGTGTGTAATGCTATAAATTTCCCTCAAAGAGCTTCTTTATCTACATCTTATAATTTTTTGTGCAATCTATTTAATTGTAATTTATTTAGACAGCTATTTCAATTTCCCATGAGATGTCTCCTTGATTTATAGGTTATTTAGAACTGTGCTTTTATCCCCCAAATTTTTGAGGGACTGTCTACATACCTAATATCGACTTCTAGCATAACCCATTGTAGTAAAAGAATATACTGTATACAATTTCAATTATTTTAAATGTTTTGAAGCTGAATTCATTTTATTTTTAGATAGCAATCCAGTTTTCTCAATGCTGTTCAGTGAATCATCTATTTTTCCACTAATTTAATGTCAGCGTTATCTAATATATTTTTGAACTACATAAAATTGTCATGTTTAATGTAGCTCTGCAGAAAATATATTTAATTTGTAGTGTAGCTTTTGTATGTAACTATATTCCAAAGAAAATCCATTATGGGCTCAAAAGTATGAGAAATTCTGTGAACCAATTTATTTTTCAATATCCTTTTGAACAAAGCTGCAGAATTTTTTAGGGCTTTAGTCACATCTTTCTAAATATTTTTTTTTATTTTTTATTTTTTGCCAACTTCACTTTTCTAACACATTTTAAGAAATACTCTGGGCTCTCTTATGCAATGTGAATTCAAAACCTTTTATGTAATTAAAGAGAGTATTGTTCTCCATCTTGGCTTGACTTGCAGAATTATGAATGTCAAGATTATAAAGATACTGTTGATTTAAGATTGCACATGTTAGTATGATTTGTGCTATACCAGGAAAGGATGTTCAAGTAATACTTTAAGATCCAAGGACAAAGGTGAATTGTTTTTTTTTTTAAATAATTTCTAATCATTTATTTATTCAAGCACTTGACAAGGGTAGGCAGGGAGGCACAGAGAGCACAATAATACTTCTGCCTGCCCTAGGGGAACAGCAAGAGGAAGAGGCAGGTATGCAAATCAGAGCAAAGGTGACACTGAGAGAATTCAGTAACTGTATATCTGTATCTGTGTCTATATCCACTGTACATATATCTATATTCATAGCTGTCTATATTTATACACAAAGGGTACAAAGCAACCTTCTGAAATAAATTCTCACTGTGAAAGACTGAGAAAAAAAGAATGAGGAAAAGCTTTCCAGAGAAAGTGCTTTCAAAATCGTAGTAGCTCGGGGGGCCTTAGAGGATCTGCCTTAAGAGAGAAATCTTGGCTCCTGACAGAATGAAGAAAAGAGACTGTGAGCTAAAAATCAATTTATTGTAAATTGAAATATTCCTTCTAGAATGTAGGTATATAAAAGGAAGAAAGCTTTGCACAGACAGGTATGTCCCCATCATAACTTTTATTTTTAAATAGAGGATACATTTAAGGAAGTGAATAAATGGGAAGTGAATAGGAATAGTATAGATTCATGGAAACTCATTCTTAGTAAAAGGTCTCCCAATAATGGATAGGTCTTTCAGGTTGTTCTCTGGAAAATTGCATTTATTTTCTCAAGAGTATTTCCTACATTTTTCCCACCACTCACATACATTTTTGAATATGTAAGTACATGTACATGAATGCATATACATGGTTTATGTTTTAAACCAGGCAAGTGTCTTTGCCACTAGGTGACATTTCATATTGACAGTGCCTTTCAGAATATCTGCTCATGGACGATCAGGATCCCATATTTATGGAAGAAATATTTTCTTTATGTACCTCGAGGTATGACTATCTTGCATCTTTGCTAACTGCCCAGGGCAGAGGACTCTGGCACTATCTGTTAATACCAGAAGGTTCTGCATTACATATTTTATGTTAAGATGCAAAACAGTGTCACCTATGGGCCTCAGATCTTTGAGGAAAATGGATATTTTTGTAATGAGTGTGTGGCTTTCCTTCATCAAGTCACTTTTCCAAGCACGAAAAGATGTTAATTTTTTTACCCTTCCTTCATAATCATATTACAAGGAATTTTCTATAAAAGATGTATTGGATGTAGTTAAAATGAAATATATGCATGGATTTAAAGGAAAGAAAATGGAAAGCCAGCACTGTGAGTTTCTTAAATTATGGTTAATATTTAAATATATTCCAGGAAGCCTGGGTCCATTGTATCTATTATGTTGTCTTAAAGGACTAGAGATGTTGGTTCCTAGCTTCCTGATTGGATTTAACGATTCTTGGGGTCCCCTTCTTTCAGAGAGATGACAAAGGAGAAATAATGGCACTGCTGTTTTTATACAAAGCAGGCTTCTACCAACCACGGATAGTAAGTCTCACTATTTTGTTCTAAATATAATATCACCTGTGCAAAATATATGTGTGTGTATATATTGTTGGGTAGGGGGACTCTCAGGGAGCAAGCATGACAGTTAGTTCTGACTGTCAATCTACACGTTTAATGAGAAACTCTGCCTGATTTAATGAACCCTGGTGCCTGACTCTGGCATCATTTTAAACAGAACTCGCATCTACAACTCGGTGATGTCAGTTTTCAGCCTCCATCATGGCAGCTCGATGAGCCTCTAATGGAAGGAGTTTTCCTTGTGAACTATTAAGCATATATAAGCAATCACTACTAATTTACTCAGATGGAGAGGACAAGGAGGCGTGTGTGTGTGTGTGTGTGTGTGTGTGTGTGTGTGTGTGTGTGCGTGCTCACAGAGACAGGGAGAGAATGTGTGCATGACTGGGTTGTGGAGACAAAGTAAAATGTTTATTTGGAAACTGGGACCATTCTGCTTGAGGCTGAGCTCCAGGAGCAGAAACAATGAGCGAGAAAACAATAGCTTTATGTCACAGGTGCAATAAAAACATCAAAGCCTAATTGGGCCACAGTTGAGAGTAAAGGGGGCAGGCAGCCTGCTGCCATCAGTGGCCCCTTTTGTCAGGACCTGTAGGTGACTGAGTGTGTTTTAAATGTTTCCATCTTCACTCTGGAGCTCCAGGCTGGTGTGGGGAGCAGGAGAGAGGCGATGGTGACTCTGTTTTCTCTCAGTTCGCTTCCTGGAATGAGTGGAAACGTTTTTGACTTCAACATGCTAGATCATGGCTGTGCTTTCCCTTGATTATGTGAAGTGAAACTCGGCTGCTCTTTTCCAGCGTCGGCCTCTGTGGGTTGAACATTACCCAGAGTCAGATGAGAAATAGGAACCCAATGCCTTTCATCTCAATCACTACTTAAACAAAACAAGAAGAGAGAAAAATATTCCCAACATATAGGAGTTATGCCACTGACAACATTAAGGAAATAAAAAAGAGGATATTACATTTTATTACCTACTATTTATCCCTCATTCTATTTTACCCCACTCTGCCATTTGTTCCTGGGGTATTTGTTTGTTGGTAGGTTAGTAAATTCGAGGTGAGAGAATTCAGGGTGTTCCATGCAGTCAAAACAAAATGTGGAACAAATCACTCAGATGAGCCAATTCCAAGCGCTGGGTGACTCTAATGAATAGATGCAGTCACAGGCAAACAATGGAGGTGACAGTGAATTTATGAAAGGTCAAAGTCCCCTCCACATGCAAAACTTCCTGCAGGGACGCATGTGTCCCTGTCTGCCCAGCCGGCTGCCAGGCCTTTGACAATGCTGCCACCTGCTGCTGCTGGGCTCCACGGGAGGTGGCTCCCTGCACAGTCCTCTGGGAGCTGGTTCTGGGGGAGATTGCCTTTGTTAGGGCTTCTGGAAGGTCTCTGTCGCCCCACCCCTTCTCTCAGCCTGAATCCCAGCCACAGGGGTGAGGGGTTGGCTCTGTTTTAGCTGACCCCTGTGTGTCAGTTCAGGTGATAACCAGATACACATTAGGGGCTGACCTGACACATATCCATTAGACACCTTGCCTTGTTTCATTTCCAAAGGTGAGTTGAAGACAGATGCCTCTGATGGAAGAGGCTCTGGGTGCTGTGATTTAGCTCCTCGGGTGGCAGTGCTTACAGTCTCTGCTCTCTCCCTGGGCAATTAAGTAAAGTGATAGAAATAACTCGCCAAGGCAGCTGGGTCTTCCTTCCGGGCAAGGGGGAAGTAAAGCTTAGGGGGTGTCTCTCTGGCTATGTTGTGATGAGGAAATGTGGCGTACATAATGGGCCGTTGTGCAATTGTGTGTCTGTCAGAATGCGTCCCGCAAACGGATGCGTGAGTTTGATGGAATTGAAGACAGACCTCTGTCTGTCTGCCTGCCGGAGGCCCTTTCAGCAAGCTCTCCTGAGAAGCAAGCACTCCTTCTCTGGAGCTCCAACAGGGCACTCACACAGTCGTTCACTGGCTTCCTTTCATCGCTGGCTTTAAAACGGTGACGTTTGTGGCCCTGGCAGGGTAGCTCGGTTGGTTAGATCATAGTCCCAATACAACAAGGTTTCGGGTCCAATCCTAGGTCAGGGCACATACAAGAAACAAACAATGGATGCGTAAACAACTGGAGCAAAGGTCAACCTCTCTCTCTCTCTCTCTCTCTCTCTCTCTCTCAAATCAATCAATAAAAAAAAACTTTTAAAAAATCATTGGGGTTTGTTCCAATAAAGTCAGAACTTGCTGATAAATTATGGTTTTCAGTTACTTTGTTATATTTTTAGCATTCTGTCTGGAAAAGTGATTTCTAAATATTTCCTTTCTACTGTTCCTCGGCTTGGTGAAGAAAAACTTAAGATGATATCCCTTGGACATTGTGATGGGAAGAGGAACACTTGAATAATCTTTACAATTCACTACTTTAGGAATGGCCTCATGCTCACTGAAGGGTGAGTTAACAATCTCCTGTCAGGTTTTAGACCAGTGAGGAAAGCATGCTTGGTGAGTGCATAGCGATGGGTAGACAGAGGTTAAGCAGAGGCTGTTCTGGAAACATTAGCTGGGGTTCAGAGGAATCTCCTGCTTTCTCAGAATAGCATGGAAATGCCAGTGACGTAAATGCAAAAGCAGAGCAGATATGTGTAATCGCTTTCACAATACTAAGTAGGGGGAAAAGGAAACAGAAACACATCATTAGCCAAGTAAAGCGATTGCTAAGAAATTGTCCCTAATCCACTCCCAACAAAAGTGGGGGTGAAGCAGCCACCTGCCCAGAGCCTGGCCCAGCAGCTCCCCTATCCTTCCAGGGAGGAAACCAATTCCTACCGAACTGGCTTGTGAAAACAGCTCAAAGTATGACATTGTGTTTTTGCTTCTCATGAAAACGAGTGAGTGCTCTGAATGTTATTTAAAGAAACATGCATTTATTGTATTGAGAGGCCATTTGATACAAGTTGGGGACTTCAAATTCATTATATTTCTTCCAAATCAAATGATTAACCATTACATTAAAAAAAAACAACTCATAGTTTTTATGTTTGCCATAAGAACAAAATAGACAGCCCCTCGTCTTTATCAGACTGGTGTTTTACATGAGGTGGTAGGCTTTGGTTTTAATAGGTATATCAAAATATCATAAGTCCCTGAAAATTACATCAACCTTTAGTCTCTGTGGTATAATGCAGCCTTTTTAACGCTTTGCCTGCAGTATCCTTTCTTTAAGATAAAATGTGACAACCTCCCCAGGCATAGACACTTTTGTACACTTCTAATCAGACATTTTCATTAGAAAACACATGAAATCTAATGCAAATATGACCATATCACAGTGTCTGGTTAGAAATGAGCCTCTCTGCATTGCTGCCATCACAGTCCACAAACACTTTTCTAGTTATTGTTAGGAAATCATCAGTCACTGGCCCCCTTTATGAATGTAGGAAGACCAATGTACAGAAAGAGACGATGACTCTGCTTACCTCTTCCTCCCGGCCACAGCCATTCCCTCCCATCCTTGTCTGCTGAGAGGTCCCAACCAAATATAAGGTGTGAAAGTTTTAACTCCTCAGATAATTCATAGTCCAACACATACTATGGTTTACATAAGTCATTTATTTATTTTTGAATCAGCTTTTTGAAAAGTAAACATACAGTGTTCATTCATTTTAATCTAAAATAATTTTCACTAATAGAGCTTCCACCAGTTCTTTCAACAGTTCACTACTTTATGACCCATGGCACCAGATGAGGTGTTTCCTTATATTACTTAACCAAATGATGGTCTTTATTTCTTTCTTTTCAGCTTCTCCTCAGTTTTCACACTGACTTTTATTGTTTTCCAGGCCATTTTTCTCTCAGTTCCTCTGTCCACATTCCAATTTAGAATTCCCCAAAAGCTCTACCTAAGAAAGACAAAACGTGATTCACTATTATCTGCGGTTCTTTCCCATAAATCAGTCTTTTCAGCTGCTTTGTCATTTTTGCTTCTCTTTGTATTTTTGTGTTTGTCAACATCATTTTGATAATGAGGTGCACTGACTTGATGTGGGTCTATTCAGGTGACAGACACTGGGATCGCACAACCACACAGCCAGGGGAGCTTCATGGCTTCCCACACACATACACATGCAGGCTCCTGCCCCTTCCAGGAGTCCTATCAATTTAAAGACCAGTCTGATTTTAATTCTCAGGACTGATAGAGGCCCCTACACTGCAGTTTGATGCCAAGTGGCTTACACATTAATCCTGCTGGACCTGGATATCAAAGAGAGGTGACCAAATTTCAGATTTTCTCATGCTGAGGTAGGAGGCTTGCCAAGAGATGAGCCTGGATTAATCCTATATAATAAAAGAGAAACATGTAAATTGACCATCCCTTTGCTACGCTCACCAGCCAATCAGGAGTGAATATGCAAATTACCCGACAAAGATGGAAGGCTAATTTGCATACACAGGCACTGGGTGGAGAGCAGAAATGGGAGAGCCGGCAGCTTGCGGGGGATGTGGCTCCCTCAGTCGCTCCCTCAGTCATTCCCTTGGGGGGACATGGCTCCCCTGGTTGCCAGCTGGAGAGCAGAGTAGGAGAGCCAGAGGCTTGGGGGGCTGTGGCTCCCTTGGTCGCTCCCAGTGCGGGGAGCACCAGGAATTCTGGGAATAGTAGTTCTGATGGCAGCCCCAGGACCAGAAGTGGAAGCCCAGAGCACAGGGAGCACCAGGAATGCTGGAAATCATATTTCTGATGGCAGATGGATCTCCTAGACACTAGAGCAAAGTGAGCCTGGAGCAAGTTACTGTTGCGGTTGGGGAATGGAGGGAAAGCAAAGGTGAGAGACATAAGTAAAATCAGAGTGTCTAGGAAAAATTAAAGGGAATATATCCTAAAACTTCCAGGAAATCTCCACCAATGAAGCAGAGAAAAAAAATGCTTCTATTATTCTGTGAGCAACAAACCAAACTGGGTTGGGGGTCTCAGACAATTCGCTCATATGATTGCAAAGACAGACAGAAACTCCCGGATTGGAGAGGGCTCCCTTGAGGATTCCAAGATTGGAAAGGGTGCAGGTCAGGCTTAGGGGACCCCTCACCCCCTTCACCCCCCTGTGCATGAATTTTCGTGCACCAGGCCCCTAGTAAAGTCTAGAACCAGCTTTATGTGATTAATAGCAGCTTTTGACACCATAGGACAAGATGCTATTTCCTTGTGTTTATGTCCTTAAGAGGTACCATGATGAAAGCAAATATGCATAGTTTTAATGTGGGCACTAGTGTGCCGATTAAAAAATGCAGAGTAAAAGTAATAGATTTTACACCTGTTCTCTGCACTTCAATTCTAGGAGGAGGTTCATTGTGACATTGAAACTGTCAGTGGACCATTTCCTTGTTATGCCATCTGCCTTTGCTTCTGATTTCTTATCAGTTCAAGAAGTCATGAATGGACCTTCAAAGTTTGTCCTTTCTTCCTAAATTGTGATCCACCCCACATGGTCTGGGCCTTTCTCTCTGGCATCCCTGGCCTGGCAAGGTTTCTGAGAGCTGCAGAAGGGAAGCCTGGATCCCACTGTAACCCACAGCCCAGCAAGTATATCCTGGGAATAAACCTAACTGCCCCTTTCAGAGTTCCTGATCTACGTTTGAAATATGGCAGTTTTAATTAAATTGAGTCATTTTCCTTTCAAGTGTCATAATAATTTTTTGGGGGGAAATGTATAAATGAGAAGAAAATCATATAATTAGGGGGATCTCTTATTTTTCTTACAAAGCATTATATTAGTCCGATATTCACAGAACGTCACCTAGACATTAGATTTGTTTATGATTGCAAATGTATATCCCAAGGCAGGATTTGTTATTTCTTCTAAGGAAGATTCCTGAATTTATACAACGATGCATTTAGTCTAATTAAAGAGTTGAGTTACATTTGAATGTTTCTAAAACGGAGTGTGTACTCTTTTACACAGAATTTTTTTCATTGTAATTTCAATCTATGGGATACCCTGATACTTAAAGGAAAAGAAACGTAAACGGCCACTGTTCTCATGTTTATCAGTTGTGTTTTCTAAATCACAACAGGCAAACCAGTGGCTGGGTTTTGCTTTAGCTTTAAAATCCCACAGCTGAGCACTCTGTGGCTCAGCCTTGGTCAATGATTTTGAATATTCCTTCATGCTGTGCAATAAGCCAGCACTGCCAGGGTGACCATTGCTTCTCCCCTGTCACAAAGGCAGCGGAGAGCTGTGGGTCATTAGCTGGAGGTGGTCACAGTCCATGAGACCCCCAGGACGCACTCATATCCTCTGTGACACCTCTCCTCTCCTTGGCCCAGGGCCAGCAAGAGGCTTCCGGTTGGGTTTGGCAGTTCCTCTCCTACATACACAACACTTAGGGAAATGCAGTTTCATTGTGAATTTAACTGATCATAACATATTAGCCAAAATTCTCACCAATACTTAGCCTAAAACAAATCTCCCCTTCATTGAACACTTCTAAAATGGACAAAGAGCTACAATGTGCTGGAGGAGAAACTGACCTAATTGTATTCAGCCAATTCTTATTTTGTGCCCACTCTGTGTGAGTATAAAGATTGGTAAGCTAGAGTCCCTGAACTAATCTTACACTCTGATAGGGGGAAGAGCATACAATACAAATAACAAGTGAAGGGAATAATGTATAAGAAAACTTAAAAATGATTAAAATTAATGTCCAAGTACACTTTTTAAAAGCACTTTTATATTTATTTATTTATTTACATTATTATACACTCTTCGATTTTGTCTCCCTGTTTTCATTGAGTTTCCACAAAATGGAAGACACAGTTCCAGGACCGAGGACACAGGAACAACACACACAAAACACATGTATAGTCCCTGAGCTCTTCTTGTAGACAGTAGAAAGAATGTGACAATAAACAACTGTCTCATTTAATTTTTACAAGAAGCCTGGTATTGTAAGCCCCTCCTGTATGTGAGAGCCCTAGGGAAACCTTGGGACATGATCAGCTCACAGTCATGCTGAGGAGCCAGGGACACATACCCCAGGTATACGTGGTTACGATTTGGCTATAGGAGCGAGGACGTTCAACTCCATGACTTGATAGCTTTGTGACGTTGGGCAAGTTGCTCAACCACTTTGTTGTAGTTTCTCAAGCTGCACAGGTTTGTTGTGAGAATTAAATAAGTTCATCCTTTTATAGATCTACCTGGTTTTATCTGGCATGCAAGATGTTTATTGGAAACTTTGTTGGTTTGTATATTAAGAAAAATATTTTAAAACAACTTTGCTGCTTAACAACTGATTCACTTAACAGAAAGAAGTCCCCTTCCTTTCATTTTCCTTCTTCCTTCCTTTCTTCCCTTCTTCTGCTTTTTCTTCCTTTTGTTGCTATCATGGTCCTTCTCCATCCCCTTCTTCCTTCTTTTTCTTTCAAATTGGCAATGACCATAATTATTCACCTCGGACAGCAGCAGACTTGAGGGACAAATATGCTCTTTATTTTCACAAACTCCCACTTAATACATTAATAATTTGCCTTCCAGGAAAAAAAATAAGATAGAAACGGTTCAAAATGCATGTTCTCACCATAGTTTACATTTTTAAAAACTTTTTTTTGAAATGCAGGGATTCAATAAGGCAGTAGAAATCTTCAAATGGCAGCCAATCTGATTTTTAGCACTAGTAAAAATGTGATCAATTTCTGACATATTCATATTACTTTAAAATGCCTAAAATGCCTCTGTTTTTTAAATAGAATTTTCCAAAAAAATTGGATTCACTGAATGGGAAATTAAAACAACAGGCCAATAAAAGCATTTGTTTTGAAAAACACTCAGAATCAGTTCCTGCCATGGAGGCAGCTCAGGAGCTGCAGGAGATAACATATGTCCATCAGGGCTTGTCCCACACAGAGTCTCCAGGGGCGCATGTGCCCTAGGCTTGGGGTTCTCTGGCAAGGCTGGGCCAATCTAGGGAACCAGCATTGGGGTGGGAGTGACTTGTGTCTCCATCAGACCCTGTTTCCTCAAGGCATTCCTGGCAGCACACACAGAAGTTTTCAGTGATCCACAAGAAATATATTTACAATGACAAAACTGCAAGTACTTTCTCGATTTCATAATAGATACACTTGAATATGATTTCATGAAGCAGACAAACGTTTAAAATCACATTATCAGAAGCATTATTATTCTGCATCCATTTATCCACAAATACTTGTTTTAGGTGAATCATTTTATGTAAAACATGTAATGTTATCAATGGGCTGCAACAGTAATAAAAGTAATCTGATACTATCAATGAAAAACACAGCTCTAATAGTTATTTAAGGATTTTTATATCTAATTTTCCCTCAGTGCATTTTACTTGCAACACATGAGGTGATCACAGTATCACACATAGAAGTTAACAAATTAATTAATATAGTTCAAGTAGGGAATAGAGTTATCTGTTAATGAAAGTGCTTAATTTTAATAATGATCATTTATTTAATGACATATGGGGCTTATCTATAATAGTGATATAAAGATTACTTGACTTTGTCCTTTAAGAAATTCATAGACATGATTCCTAATGAAAAGAAATAATTTACTTGTTGAAATACATATCAAAAAGTCTACAAAGTCAAGAGAAGCTAATTAACTTGAAGATTTTCAATGTAATGTATTATTAAAGGAAGTTAGTACATTGAAATATTACATATCATATACATGATAGCATAATTTGATAATTTGACAATATTATTTACTCAAAGACTTTACTTAGTGTCTATATGCATATTTAAAATATCTCTGGGTACCGGAATGTCACAAATACTTTAAGTTGTGATCAGTTAATTATCTATTATCTAAATAGATGCTGAGAACATATTTTTTTCTGTAGCAGCAAATATCAAATTATAACACAGTTAATGTCTATTAATTTTACATAATTTGAATATTTTACTTCTATAAATTAGTCAGTTTCTATTCAGAATGTTTTATTTACCAAATTATTTTATTGCATAAAATAAAAAACTTGAATTCTCATTTATGTTGAGTTTTGAAACTGCAAAAGAAAGTAAAAAACAAAATAAAAGAATTTCTATTCAAAATGTTTCATTCGTTATTGAATATTTGATCTTCAAAGTAAGAAGAGCAATCCTTTGGAATACAATCACTGCCAAAACTAGCAATAGAAACAATAAAACTGAGAACTTGTAAAGATCATTATATTACACCAAAATATTATACAGTTCCTTCAAATATCTTTTTCCTGACAAGCCCAACAATTGGAACTTACTAAAACCTAGTCTGGTTGGTGTATAACTTTGTGTTTAATGATTATTTGAATGACCTTCTAATTAAAAAGCACAAATCATACCCCTATAAAAATGGCAAGTGGAGCAGGGCTCAGCTAATTGAAGTCCCTTTCAGACTGGTCTTGATGGCCTGGCCTGCATAGATTGCCGTTGAAATGGTGTCATTACCCTGGCCCAAGGTGGTGATGTGTCCATATACTGAGAGGCACTCCGGACAGGCTCCCAGGACCTGTGCTTGAAACAGCAATCAGCATAAGGGGTTCCATGGGCAATCCGATGTCATTGTTGCTGATTTCTGAATTTAAATAGTAGCATATAAGGCAAACAGTCAAAAATAGCATTTTTCTTAGCCCTCTGAACGGAAATGAGATTTGGAGCAAAACTGGTAAGAATAATATGGAGATAAGAAAGTGTGTTTTTAACTCAAAAGAAAGTCCTCCCCGCCCCCCATTTCTGAAAGTGATGCGCTTGGAAAGAGACAGGTCATAATGAGAAGAGAAAAGGCACCTGGCATTTGCTTCGCTCCCTCCGACATGGAGCCCTGACTTGGAGCAGTGTAATTAGAGCTCTCTGTGTGCAGGGAACAAAGGCCTGTCAGGATGAAGAAGAACCCCAAGCTAAGCAAAACCCCGACCAGTTACATCTTTCAGTTCCCTCTCCCTGCCTTGAAAAGAGGAAATATAAGAAAACAGG
>NW_005353967.1:3792234-3863183 GCF_000412655.1 Myotis brandtii | reverse complement strand
GGATTTTCCCAGTGTTAGGATAGAAAGCTCCCTCTGCTAATGTTATTACTGAGAATAATTACACCTCTTTGAGGCCAGAGAACAACTCAACCTACATCCATTGGGCCCAATGACTATAGTAAAGGAAGATGAGGATAAAACAGGATGCAGCAGAATCTGTTTCCCTTAATCTTGCTGATGTCTTCAGGATACCAAGAATTGGACTGATTAATTTGTCTTGAGGAGTCGCACTGTGTTTCTGCTTTTCCTTGATCCAGCAAAGCAAAGGTGAGATGGCATGCCAATGACAGATGGATTCCAGGACTAGGAAACTCTGTCCTAACTCAGAAAGTATGCATTTTAAAAACAAAATTTAGTTTGCTTGCTCCATTAATTTAAAGAATGACAAAGTGTGCTGCAGAATTATGATATCTGTCCTATGGAAGTGTTCACTGTCTCCCAAATGCTTCTTAATTCTTAGGTCCCTCAGGGCAAAAGTTCCATATTCACAGAGTATATAGGTAGGTATTACTATTAGGGTTGAATATTTAGACTTCTCACTTAGTAAATTCACCAGGAACAGCTTATTTTTAGGGAATTAAGAAAAAGTTGTTAGGCATAGTCTAAAGGCAGCCATGAGAAGTCAACAATTGGGATGATAGTTTTTCATTGCTTTTATTAGCATCACTGATTTGGTCAATCAGACTAGACTTTTATACTACGATCTAGATTCTGCCCACCTACAAAGCAATAGACTATTACATGTCCTAAACAGAGATTTTACTCCCAAGCACTTACATTGTCAATGAGAAAGACTACAGGCTTTGCCGGCTAGGGAAACATACATGCTGCATTTGGGACCATTATGTATTAATGCTCAGTTCTTATTTAACTTTTTTTAATTCCTGTAGTCCTGAAAGGGGAAATTCTTACTAATTTCCATGTCCACCTTTTTCATATGATTTTTAAAGCATAAATTATTTTAGAAAAGAAAAAATATAAAATCATAATAGTGGCTGTTACTTTTGTTATAGAATTTAGTCACTAAATTATTTGTAGTAGTGACAACCTATTTATATTTTATCCTGCACACTGCATCTCTCTTTACTATGCAGGGATAAATTTCTTTGACAATACCCCTAGGTGGCAGGGTAATATTATGATACTTCAGTTCAGTATTCTAACATTAAAAAAAAAGAGAGAGAGAAAGAAATAGAAAAATCAGAAACAAATGTTTGAATCTTCAATCTTGATTTGGACAGCTTCAAAAATATAAGGACGATGTAATAAATTGGTTCATAGTTGGTCCTTAAGCAGTTTCATCACCAGTATAGAATAATATAATGCTATTGAGTGTTTCAAAAACTGTATTAATAAGAATATTTTTTCTTTTATTACGGAGGAAGTGCAGGCGAGTGGACAGGTCTCAGAGCCTGTTCCCCATTCCTCCTCCAGTAGTCAAAAGTTCATTTATCACATGATAACTTCTTTTCAAAATATTCCATACTGTTTAGTAAGAATAATTTTTTAAAAGCCATAAAACAAAACATAACAGGTCATGGGCCATGGTTAAACTGCTTTTAATTTTGCCCAAATAAAATTTTAGAATTTGTTCGTCTGTTGTTTTTAAATATTTTGAAATAGAATGATCATTAGCCAAGATAAGCACTAATACTTTAAAATATAAAATTTAGAGGTTAGCAATTAGTATAATATAAATCTATAAAGGATGCATCAATCTATAAAACTTGAATTCCTTCCATGAAAATTAAAATTCCATAAATGAGGTGTTTTATGTATACATATTATTCGTTTTTATAAATTCATGAAGCTACATATTTCTGCTTAAATATATTATGTGCATTTTTGTGACTACTAATTAACACAGTACACGTACTTGTACATACATTTTCAAAATATCAAAAGTCATATTTTATCCGTAGTGACTAAGATTCACCATTTTTTAACTGGTCATGTTTATTCATTTTGTCAGAAAATATTTCAGAACTACCTACTGTTTGCCAATATTGTGTGGCATGTGAGAGGTCAGAGATGGCCCTGTTCTCAGGTCCTGCTATCCAGGCACTGAGGCACGTGGAAGGCTGTTGCTATGATGGCCTTGGAGACTGGTAGGGACAGGTAGGGGAGAGACATGGACCCACATGGGGAGTCAGGAGGCCTCTGTAAAGCAGATGGTATCTATGGTTAGTTGTGTAGGATGGCTCAGAATTCACTTTTCAGAGTGGAAGGAAATGATTCTGCAGGTAGAGAACAATATGAAAGTGACATGGTTACTTGCACATTAAAGTGAAAGGTGCTAAACACTTGATTCCCTTTCTGTAATATGATGACAATGATGCTGCCAAACTCATGGGGTTAATATGAGGATTAAATGGGCAATTACAAGAAGACACTTTGAATGTGGCACATAGGAATGTGAAAGATATGTGAGCAGAAATAGACTTCTCAGATAATAAAATACACTTTAAAGCTAAATAGTTAAAATGTTATTGTATGGTATGGGCATAGCAACTGATGGAGAGATTAGAGGAATAGAATTGAGAATCTAAAAATAGATACAGTTTTGTATGCAAATCTAATATTTGACAGAGATGGCCTTTCAACACTGGGGAAAATTTGAACTTTTAATAAAGATGTTCATTCAACAGATAAGTATTTTAAAAGAAAGTAAATAATTTAGAAAATTTCATAGTTCTTATGTGGAAAGAAGTTCCAAATAAAAACACACAATTTTTGTATTTTATATTCTAAAATTTTATGTTCTATATTCTAAAACAGAAAGAACAAAACTTATGTGTCAGGCACATATTATAGTGCAATCAATATTTGTTAAAATAACTTTAAAATATGTTGTTACAGTAAGGGTAAATTATCTAGGGAAGACCCAGAGTTAACCCTTCTCCAAAAAATATAAATAAATATGGAAAATAGAAAATATCTATGTATGGTTAAAACAACTAAACCAAAGTTAAGAGACAAGCAGGTAACTGAAAAGAAAAATTTTGAAACACAAATGAAACATATTTACTGACTAGTTTCTACATTATTCTTATTGATTTCAACAAGAAGAAACCTACATGTCAATAACATTAATAGGAAATGAGAAAGGAATGCCAGGAACTAATTCACAAAAGAAATGTATAAGACATTTGGGAAAGACACATTCAGCCCTAGAGGTAATTAAACAAATGCAATTAAAATAAACATATGCTTTGCTTATCATGATAGCAAACATTAAAAATGGTTAAAAAAATAGTAATGTTAAGAATGAATTTATTCATTCAACAGTATTTTTCGAATGCCAATATGCACTGGAAACTGCTTTAAATGCTAAAGATATCGTTACAAAACAGAAAGAGTTTGTTCACCAGTGGAAAAAGATGGGCTATTTTATTATGAATGGCATCACCCAAAAGTCTTAACTCTCTGACGCAAGGTTCTGGGCAGGTTTTTAAGGGTACAAGGGAAACACGTATGAAGGAATGCTGGTGGAAAACATTTTAATTGGAGCTTGGCCACTTAAGGTAAGAGGTATTAGCACCAGATGGTCCTGGATCATAGCCCCTCTCCTTTTGAAAGTGTACTGGTGTTCAAGTTCCAGTTGTGTACTGGTCATTGGCTCTGTGGCAGAGGGAGTGAGACTGTGGCTCCAGAAAAGCTGGAGGTCAGAGTTCACTCCTTGCTCACAATTTGGCTTGTGGTTTTAGTCTATTCTCTTTGTAAAGCAACTCAATTTCTTGTTTAAAAGAATAGGACCATTTTGAGCTGGTTCTGTGCTTACAGTACTAGAAAAAAATATATATTTTCTATTGGAAATGAGCACCTGTGCTTTCCTAATGAGGACACACTTGTGGATAGCTTTCTGGAACTGAATTACAGAGATATCAAATGTGGAAAATCTAAGACTCAGAAGTTCTCCTTCTGGGAATGTATTCTAACAAAATACTAGTATACTCAAGAAATTTAATCACGACATTTATTAAAATATGAACAAAAAAAGAAAGTAAAACATATAATTATGAAGAATTGTAACCACAGTAAATATATATGGATAAATATTTTGCTAACTAAATTGAATTATGTAACATCATTACCATGAATCTATCGGTAGCCATTAAAACAAAGTACAAGTTTGGACCTTTTTTAAACCATTGAAAAATATATGTGCAACATTTTTAAATAAATGAATGTATGTTAGAAAGAAACATGGGTGACATGACCCTCTTTGTGGGTGTCAATGTGGATAAACTATGATGTGACACTACGAAACAGTAATAGCAGATACCACTGAACTGCACTTTATCATGAGCAGTAAAGAGGAATTTTATAAATAGAAAAAGACATGCTTTTATTTAGAATACACAAAATAAGAACAGAAAGTAGAGTTTTCCTTTCAGTAGCTTAGCTTTGTCACTTCACCTTAAGCCAATTACCATCAGACGGCTGTGTGTTAACTCGAACATCTGATGGGATGGCTAGGGGTGCTTATGGGCCTAAAGGTGGAGCCTCTGTGGATTCTGTGATGCTAACCTTCTTGAGGGGAATGACTTTCTGATTTAAGTTCCCTTCTTTTAAACTTTTGAATGTAAACTTTCTAATCTTGGAAAAAAAGTCAGGAACTCTGGAAAGCAGAGCACAGTTGCATCAAAAAGTTTTAAGGTCAAAGAGAATATGTATCTCTAGCAGGGAGAGTCTTCCCTTCTCCATCATCCTAACATGTAAAAACCCTATGTCCATCAGGACCAGGGGCTTGACCAACCGGAAGTCAGTCCTGCAGTCAGTGCTGGGTTGCTGTGGTGACCCAGCACTGACTGCTGCGGCTGCAGGCGCGGTGACCCAGCACTGGCTGCTGAGGGGGCTGCGAGTCAGGCCAAGAGATAGGCCTAAAGAGAGAAGCAGGGTCTGATCCATAGCCTCTGTGGCAGCTGTTGATCAGCACTTGCCTCTCTCTATCCAGTGGCCATGCCTCCATTTCTCTCTAGGCCTCCACTGGGGCTGCTGATCAGCCTGCCTTTCTGATCAGGCCCCATTGATAGGCCCAGAGACACTGACTGGCATAGAATTCGACCAAACAGAACCAAATCTGGGTGAAGTGTGAGGAGCCAATGGCTGCCTAGGAGGTGGAATTTTTGATGCTGACTGGCATAGAAAATGACTAATCAGAACCAAATCTGAGTCAACTGTGAGGAGTCAATGGCTGCCTAGGAGACAGAGCTTTTGACACTGACTGGAATAGAAACCGACCAAACAGAGCCAAATTGGCCAACAGAGGAGGGCAGTTGGGGGCAAGATCAGGCCGGCAGGGGAGGGTCATTGGGAGCGAGATCAGGCCAGACAGGCTGGCGGGGGAGGGCAATTAGGAGTGACCAGGCCAGCAGGGGAGGGCAGTTGGGGGGGGACCAGCCTGCAGGGGAGGGCAGTTAGGGGTGACTGGGCCTGCAGGGGAGGGCAGTTGGGGGCAATCGGCTGGCAGGAGAGCAGTTAGGTGTTAATCAGGCCAGCAGGGGAGTGGTTAGGGGGTGATCAGGTTGGCAGGAAGAAGTGGTTAGGGGCAATCAGGAAGGCAGGCAGGTGAGCTGTTAGGAGCCAGCCATCCCGGATTGTGAGAGGGATGTCCGACTACTGGCAGTCGGACATCCCCCGAGGGGTTCCAGATTGGAGAGGGTGCAGCCTGGGCGAGGGACACACACCCCCCATGCACGAATTTTGTGCACCGGGCCTCTAGTTGACCATAAAATTCTCCACAAGCGTTAAGTGGAGATCTGCTTCAGGTGATTGGATAGAAAAAGGAGAACATATTATTTTGATATTTTGTTACTATTACTTTTGTCAATATTGCAGTTTTGGTGTGATTTTGAGCCCAGTGTTGTATCTTATATCTTCCTTCTAGGGGCCTTGTCACTGGGATGTGTTCACAGCTTCCCTCTCCAGTGTTTCAGAGGATGGGTCATTAGTGACTCAGGAAGTTGAGTAGCTGGACCATGAAAACAGTGTTGGGGACATAGGAAAGGAGATGTAATTTACCCTCCTTAACACTTCAGCTTACCCAACAATGTGTGAATGAATAGGAATTTCACACCTTCTTTTGAGAGAAAAAATAAAACAGAGCACTTTCAGAGACAAGGCTCTTGACTGGGAGGGTAATGTGCCCTGACAGACCCAGGAGAAGGCCTGGGCTGTGGGCTGACTTCCTTTTCCAGTGACCTTGAAATGCTGAGGGAAAGCTGGAGAGAAAAGCAATTTCATCTTTGAAATTACACACCACTGTTCTCATTCATCTTGATAAGCACTTTTAAGGAATAAAAAAAAAAGAAGTGGGGGTATTGCTTCTATAAGGGTTATGGAGACCTTCCTTCTGCAGCATCAGTTTAAAGGAAATTTAGATGTTCAAAGTGCATTTGATTTCTATTGTGAGGCTAAATTGGCCACTTTTAGAAGGTTAGGAAAAAAGAGAAGAAAAAGACACAGAAGAAAAAATATGGAAAAAATATAAAAGACGATGATTGTGTATTCTAGTTTTAAAATAAATTTAAAATGAATGGTTCTGAAATGGAATATACTCTGAAATGTGCTGTGAATCATTAATGTCCATTGATTCCACAGACATTTAGATTAATGTCTTGTTTAAACGATCTAGAACTACTATGCTAATTATCAAAATGCTACCAAAGTCTAGAAATAATTGGTTAAATAAAGGGAACTTTATAATGTGACAATGACATTAAAACATTATAAACACATTTCTCATCAAAAAATACATAAATATATAAAATAAGTAAACATTTTAAAACTTGTTCTAATAGTAATGTTTACTTAAACATCAAGCTAGCTAGCTATTTGGTTATTTTATTTTGAATGGTGTGAATTTAGTGTGTATGTGTGTATGTGTGTGTGTGGCCTCTGCATTGAGCATAACCTCTATCAGCTCGCCAGTGCAATGATCAGCTTGGGTCTGTCTCAAACATGCATAATATAATGCCTTACACAAAATCTGCCCTTCTCCCCTAATCTGGAATGTTTTCATTGTGTCAGGAATAGTATGCCTCTCTTTGGAATCCAACACTTGATAATCCCCTCTCCTGTCACCATGAATGCTTACTGAGAAAAAAAAAAATGAGAGCTGTGGTTTTAAACCCAAGAGCTGGCACACCAGGCAGAAATTCAGAGCAAAGGCAACAGACTTCAGTTGGGAAGGTTGGGGGGTAGTACCTCTGCAGCTGGTGCAAGGGCAGTTTCTGATATAATGAGAAAGATCTGGACCAGCCAGAACCCGCACTGAGCCCAGAGTAAAGTCCACAGCCCGAGTTTCTACTTCCTTCAATAATAAAAACAACATGGGCTATATGTAGAAGTTTCTTGAAGTTAGCGGGGCCGACGGGGGGGACAACTTCAAAAAACATCCTTTTCATTGACTAAAGATCCTCTTGGAGATAATTAGGAGGAACTGTGTTGACCTGCCGCCATTAACAGTCAACCCAGGGTAAGGACTGCCAGAATCAGCACCAGCAGGATTCTGCATCACTGCCTCGGTGCTCCAAGGGATGGCAAACAAGGTCTGTGACAGCTGCTTGTGAACGGTGTGATAGAGAACAAAATGCCTTCTTGGTACTGGAATCTTCCTCCTTGGGTACGCTTGTCTCCCAATGCCTCTGTCCACAGCCTGGCACTTTTGGTCTCAGTGACAGTTCTTCACCTGCTATTCCCATGTCAGGAGCTTGTTTACATACATCAGCTTGCTATCTGTACTCAGAAAGTTTCTCATGCCATGGCCGAGAAAGTCATGTCACCAACAGGCTGGATATAGACACCTCAGAGAATTTAGTGTCTAGGACACATCCACTCTGACTCTACCCTGAGGGGTTCCTGAAACTCCCATATCCAGAGGGCATCCTCAGAGCATGGAAAGCATAGGATGATGTCTTCACTGGTTCCCACATGCATCCTTCCTCCACCAGACACAAGCTTTGGGATTGGAGGCAAATTAAATGATCTCTTCTCATTCTCTACTTTCTTCTGTATAATGGGGATGAATATAATATGTGCCAGACAATGTTCTATGAGTGTGAACTGCTTGGGGCCACATATGATGCTGCTTCATAATCAGAGCATCATTGTTTTTCTCATGGTGATGTAGGTTCCCAGAAAATATCCTTAATAAGGGAAAATGTCTCCTGTTTTCCTCATCTTCTCATGCTCAAATATTTAAGTGTAATGTTTGTGAGGTCCAAAGCAACAGTGAAGAAAGAGGTGATCAGAAGAGTAACAACTGTGGTGGTACAGAACTCAGGCTGTGTGATTGATATTCTCCTGGCTCTAAAGCAGTTCATAAGACCAACATGCTCAGCCTTCCCCATTCTAAATTCTCTTTCTCCTTCATCTGATAACATTTCTTATACAGTATGGAAGTGTGTGTGTGTGTGTGTGTGTGTGTGTGTGTGCATACTTTTACACATACACACTCTCAATCTAGAGGTTATGGATTCACTGCTCAAAAATATTTGAATACATTTAACTAGCTATTTTATTCATCCCTTTCTTATCTGCTTAAGGGACTTTAGAATTGAAGTGGGAAAGAGAACATTTGTTGGAACTCATCTAAGGGAACAGTTATCCTTCAGAAACATGATGGGGTGGAATTAAGTACCAGCTTGCAGGAGGATGTAGTTGGTGAAATAAGCACTCACTCATGAAGCCTTTAACCACTTCCCAGCTCACTCTGGGAATTCCCCAGTCACTTTGTCGGGGATTAGTTTTGGCACCTCCAAATTTAAAAGCAAATCTCCCTACAGCAAAAAAGTATGAGTATGAATGCTATTTATTGTTGGGGGAGAATGTATTTCCTCTTTGAAGGCAATTATCCTTTTCAAAGGTAAGGAGCCGCCCTCTCCTTAAAATCACTGGAAACCCTTTCCAAGATCTCCAGATTTGCATGGTTTGCTGGATGGCAGACACCCAGTGATGAGTAATTCATTTCTCAGTTAAGAGTCTCAAACGTGAAGAGCATGTTCTTTCACTCTTGGAATCCCAAAGCTGGTGAGACAAGCTCTTCACTAATAGAATGAAGGGATAATCTATAGATTGAGGTGGAGAGATTTGACAAAGAAGCTGACTTCTTGGGTATTGGGTTTTAATTTCATATTGCTAGAGCCATACCCAAATATATATTTCCAGTAATATCTAAAAACTAAGTTATCCATTTAAATTACTCAGACAGGAAGTAATCTTTTTTTTTATTTGCACATGTAAGTTGTTTATTTAAATTAGGGTAATTTAGTGTATTGTACTATATGTCAAGAGCTACATTACAATGCCATAAAACAACTCGTAAGTCACCAAGGGGGTACCAAGAATAAAGGAACAGTGGAGGGAATCTTAAGAGACACTGTAATAGCACAATTGGCAGTACAGATTGAGGAAGTTATCTTGATGAATGATTATAGTAGAATGGGGATTGAGTGATTGATTTCATATAAAACTGAGTGGGTGTGCAAAAATTTTGGGACAGGATTTATGAGTAAAGATTTGCTCTTGTGTGGTATAACTCATGCCTACCACCTAGACCCTCACTCACAGTGAAATTTAATTGCTACAATAGCACAGGCATGATTTTTGGAGATCTACCAGTGGAAGGGAAGAGACTTGCCTGTGCACACTAGGCACTGGTGATGTTTGGTGAAAGTAATAGGTACAAGCACATGGTTTTGGAGCACCATGTCTGCGTGCCATTGGTAGTGTGCTGGGAGATAAGGGAGAGCTGAGGGAGAGTAGCTGTGTGAGGGCCAGCCAGACTCTTTGGTTGCATATAAATAATCTATCATGTCTTAAAGGAGATAGACAGAAAATAATGAAGACCAAGTCCAAGATCTAATAGTTTGGCTGAATTATACAGTGTTTGAATATCCAACCACACTTGCTCTGTTCTACCAAGCGTCCTGGTTAGAAAACTCTGGGACTCTGACTGTCTTAGTCAACTCAAGCTGCCATTAATAAAATGCCACAGGATGAGTGGCTGAAACAATTCACATTTGTTCCTCAGAGTTCTGGAGGCTGGGAATTCTAGATAGATGTGTTTATTTAGCTCCTGGTGAGAATTCTTTTCTTGGTTTGCAGACAGCCACCTTCTCACTGTGCCCTCTCATGGCCTTTTCTGGTGTGCACATGGAAAGAAAGAAATCCAGTTCTGGTCTCTCCCTCTTTTTATAAGGACCCTAATTTCTTTAGGAGACCCCACCAACATAACCTCACATGAACCTAATCATCTTTCAAAGGCCCCCAAAAGAGAGCTGGAATGGCCAAGTGTCAGCTTGGTAGGAACATCATATGAGGATGGAGTGTCACCCTCCAAAGCTCTGTGTGAACCAAAGATCTTTACTGGGTGTTGTGTCACCAATAGGCACAATCCATGGGTTTGGCCATTAAGGGGGATAAGCCCTCTAACCACCAATCACAATGAACCATTCCCACAACTATGGGCTCTGCAAAGTTAAAGGTTCTTATTCCCAAGATGGCACACTTTTGCCAAGTGATAAAGCAAGCATTTTGGGTTTCTTGTGTTCAATGAGCAGCAGATAAGACAAGGTGTTACCAAGTGGGCAGGGGTAATTGACCCTGATCAGCAGAAGGAGAGAGATCTGCTGCTTCACAATGGGGAAAGGGAGAAATATGTACGGAAGTCAGGGTAAACACTTGAGTGCTTCTGGTTAGAACTTGCCCAGTTGTTGTTGTTGTTTTTAAATATATTTTATTGATTTTTTACAGAGAGGAAGGGAGAGGAAAAGAGAGTTATAAACATCGATGAGAGAGAAACATCGATTCAACTGCCTCCTGCACACCCCCCACTGGGATGTGCCCGCAACCAAGGTACATGCCCTTGACCGGAATTGAACCTGGGACCCTTGAGTCCGCAGGCCGACGCTCTATCTACTGAGCCAAACTGGTTAGGGCAGAACTTGCCCAGTTTTGACTTTGAAGGGAGGGGTATAGCAAGCCTGGCCTGAGAATGGCATGGTGACCAGGGGTTATTCTTTTGGAGATGAGGGTCTATATTATGCCACCAACTAAACCACCAAGGCTGATAGATGTGGATGCTGAGAGTGAATTGATCTAGATGGATAGTGGAGGAGGAAGTGGATAACTGTCCATTTCAGACCTATGTACAGCTGCTGTGGTGTGGTCTCTATTTTACCTACTATCTTTTCTCTCCTCAGTTATAGGGAGCCCCATCAGGGTCCTGAAGGTTCCAAATGTATCTAGAGAAACAGATCTGGGTAGTGCAAGGTGTGGACTGTGGTCAACCCAGAGATGCACTGACTTCCCAAGTACCCTTACAGGGAAGAGCCTGGTGCCTCAGCTGAGAGATCACTCTTTCCTGGGCAGCCTGCAACCTGTGTCCAAGCCATGCAGGATTCAGACCCCATTCCAGTGTCTGATGAGAAACACCTTTCCAGAGCAGCCTCTGTGTTGGCTGAAATTTGGGGGAGTCTGCCTCACAGTTTGACTTCTCCCTTTTCCCAACTGTTTCCTCCTCCTGTACCCTTACAGGGAAGAGCCTGGTGCCTCAGCTGAGATATCACTCTTCCCTGGGCAGCCTGCAACCTGTGTCCAAGGCATGCAGGATTCAGACCCCATTTCAGTGTCTGATCAGAAACACCTTTCCAGAGAAGCCTCTGTGTTGGCTGGAATTTGGGGGAGTTTGCCTCACAGGTTGACTTCTCCCTTTTCCCAACTGTTTTCTCCTCCTTTTTTTCTTTGGTATTGACCTTCATGCACATTTTCTTCCCCAAGGTCCATCTCATGTCTGCCTCTAGATACCCAACCTGTATTTTTAGCTTGTGTGTCTTAGGACTCGAATATCTCAGGACTCAGTGCGGAGTTCTCCTCCCAGAAAGCTTCTCTGTACTTCTACCTCCAACACCAGGCTAAGGGCTATGAACCCTGACAAAGAAAATACTTAATAAGAAGGGCTCCTGGTGACCATCTAGGCTCATATTTAAAAAAAACAAAGCCTAGTAGCTATTTCCATTCAGGGACCTGTCAAGCAAACTGCACCTCAGAGAGCAGCCTGCACTATGTTCCTGTCATTTGAGCCAGTCTCTGTAAAGGAGTTCCTAGAATCCTCTTTCAACCAATAGGACTGAGGCTTTCCCAATCCAATCAGAGTTGTGCAGATATATTTCCCCCTACTCTCCCATCAGCTTCTTCACTTGACCAACCAGAGCAGTTCCATTCAGACCAATCCAGACAGAGCCTTTTGGACCAATCTTACTATGAGGATATGGAGTCCTCATTTGCAGGAGGACAAACCAATCAGGGACCATGGGTGGGGACTTCTGTTTATATAAGTCAGCTCCCCTCTGGCTCTGAGAGCCCACTTTCTCTTTCCACCAAAGACTGAAGACTGTTTCCCTGGCTGGAGCTGAAACACCCAAGGTGTCTCACCAAAGCAAAGCAGAGCAGACCTGTCACACTGGGCTATTTGTACTGATTAAAGTTTGCTTCTGCACCACACCCCCAATTGGGGATTCCTATTGGTGTAGAATTGACACCAACAACCTTCTGTTGACAGGGCTCAGTGTTCCTTGGGGCCCTGTTTTTGGTGCTTAGACCTCCATTTCTCAGTCACCAAACTGATTGAGGCTCCTCTATTTTCATGCACTGTAGTTACTTGAGAAAGAGAACAGTCTCATTCCCCTGAGTCTTGGCATAAAGCCTAAGGACTGAGTCAATATTCATGGATGATTAGGTAGAATTTGCCTGATCCCTTATGAAATTTGAATGAAATTCTTCAAAATATAAAGCAGTATACAGTATATACAAATAAAATTGACCACACAATTAACAGTGTCATGCCCTTACCAGTGCACTGGAGGTGTGCACGGCTGACACTTGTAGAACGCAGACAGGCATGGCCAGAGTGCTCAGTGATCACCCCCACAGGAGAGCAGAGCTATGCAGCAGGGATAGTGATTAACCCTCATTTCAAGGGTGAGGGAGTGAAGGCACAGAGAGAGGAAGAAACTCCCTGGACATCAACTGGCCTGCA
Organism: Myotis brandtii; assembly: GCF_000412655.1. Taxonomy (NCBI): domain Eukaryota; kingdom Metazoa; phylum Chordata; class Mammalia; order Chiroptera; family Vespertilionidae; genus Myotis; species Myotis brandtii. The sequence continues at coordinate 3,850,141 of NW_005353967.1, read as the reverse complement.
GGGCAGAGATTGGGCCCCAGTCTGTCTGGCTGCTGAGTGTCTGCTCACCTCCTGTTTCAGCTAGACTGGAGCACATATTTACTAGTAAAGTGGATGACAGGGTTTAACATCCTCACATGGCAGCTGTCCTGAGCGTGCACAGCTCTCAGATGCAGGGGAAGTGCTTTCTGATGATGCATCGTAGCAAAGCTCACACGTGTGGTTCACTTTACATACTCTTACAGAGACAGAGCAAATCATTTAAATTTCAGCTTCATCTAGAAACTGCTGACAATATTAATAATCTCTCAGGGGTGCTCTGAGGTTAAAAGACAATCTTGTGTATATTAAACTTAGGCATAACTTATCGTCCATATCCAATTATTATAATTTTAAAATAAATGGTACATTATCTATATTGTAATATATTCTAGATGGGCAACCCCCAAACCAGGTACTTTTGAGTCTTTCTTCACAAAACAATGGAAGGGGGAACTTAAACCTTCTATCAAACTTATTATCTATGCTCTCATGTTATTCGCCAATTAAAAAACTGCATTTAATTACAATCGATTTTATTTCACTCTTCTGTCAAAGGGTCTATGTGTGAAACCTCCCGCTTAGGTTGTCTCTCTCATACAGAGCTCAGGCCACCTTCCCATGTGACTCCAGCAGGTGTGGGGATTCTAAGTGGCCAGGATTTTCCACACTCCTGGGCAGATTTTCTCTCCCCTGTCAGTTGGTCAGCCCTGGCTGGATTCTGCTCCTGCTAAAGCCCCATTTGCAGATGCCATTGTTTTCAGTGAGGAGGTTGAAGGAGAGAGAGGAGGGACAAGGTCCAGTTTTCTGATCAATAAGGAGTCTCCTTGGTTCTTTCTCATTCCCTGAGGCTAAAAGAATAGGGTGAGGACACTGGTCAGAGATGAATACACAGCAAACAACTAACCTGAATGTGACATCAGCCTTGCAGCCTTTTTCCTAAGAAGCTGACTTATCTACACTAATAAAAGAGAAACATGGTAATTAGCGTACGACCGCTACCCTTCCCATTGGCTAATCAGCATATCCTTATGCAAATTAACTGTCAGCCATTATCTATGCTCTCATGTTATTCGCCAATTAAAAAACTGCATTTAATTACAATCGATTTTATTTCACTCTTCTGTCAAAGGGTCTATGTGTGAAACCTCCCGCTTAGGTTGTCTCTCTCATACAGAGCTCAGGCCACCTTCCCATGTGACTCCAGCAGGTGTGGGGATTCTAAGTGGCCAGGATTTTCCACACTCCTGGGCAGATTTTCTCTCCCCTGTCAGTTGGTCAGCCCTGGCTGGATTCTGCTCCTGCTAAAGCCCCATTTGCAGATGCCATTGTTTTCAGTGAGGAGGTTGAAGGAGAGAGAGGAGGGACAAGGTCCAGTTTTCTGATCAATAAGGAGTCTCCTTGGTTCTTTCTCATTCCCTGAGGCTAAAAGAATAGGGTGAGGACACTGGTCAGAGATGAATACACAGCAAACAACTAACCTGAATGTGACATCAGCCTTGCAGCCTTTTTCCTAAGAAGCTGACTTATCTACACTAATAAAAGAGAAACATGCAAATCGGTGTCACTCTGCTACACCTACCAGCCAATCAGAGCAACTATGCAAATTAACCCAACAAAGATGGCAGTTAATTTGCATACGCAGGCGCGGAGCGAAGACTGAAGGCTCCGGCAGGAGTGAAGACTGAAGACTGAAGACTGAAGACTGAAGAGGCTTGGCTTCTCCGCTGCAGCCGGAGTGGAGAAGTCAAGCCTCACTGCGGCTGGAGGGAAGAAGCCTAGCCTCGAGGCTTGGCTTCTCCGCTGTGACTGGACCAAAGGCCTGGGTCCTGGGCGCCGGAGGAAAACTGGTGCCAGCAGCCAGAGGAAGGAAGGCCTATTGCACGAATCTTCATGCAATGGGCTTCTAGTCTATATATATAAAACCGTAATATGCAAATAGACTGAATGGCGGAACAACCGAACAACTGGTTACTATAATGTGCGCTGACCACCAGAGGATGCGAGTGGAATATGGTGGGCATCACTAGCAGGTGGTAGAGCATGGAACATGGCAGGCATCAGCCGCGGTGGGATGGTGGAGCAGGTGAGCAAGGGCGCCACACTAAGGCAGGGTGCCGGTCGCTGTCATTGGGCAAGCCCCTGGTGGTTATTGAAAATTCTTTGCTCCCATGTGCCAGAGCCCCACCCAGTGCTCACATTTGCTGCTGGTGCTGACCCCTCTTGCACCTGCTGCCAGCACTTGAGCCACTGCTTGCACCCACTGCCGTCACCCAGCACCAGCCCTGATTACTCGATGCTGTCAGCGGGTGTGAGCAGCGGGTGTAAGCAGCTGCCAGACCCAATCGCCCCTCAGGGCTTCTCCACCTCCCCCTGCTTCTGAGGGGCGATAGGGGGTAGCAGCCACCTTTCGTACTCACTGCTGGCACCGGCCCCACTCGCACCCACTGCCAGTCCCCAGCGCCAGTCCTGATCACTCCTGAGGGCTTCTCCACCTCCCCCTGCTCCTGAGGGGTGATTGGGGCAGCAGTGCCCTGCTCACACCAGCTGACAGCACCAGCCCTGCTTGCACCCGCTGCTGGCGTCAGGTCAGCTCCAATTGTTCTGCACTGTCAGCAGGTGTGAGCGAGACCTGCACCATCAAGTGTGTGGGAGCGGTGGCAGCGGGAGCAGGGCTGCTGATAGGGCTGCCGACAGGGGGCCATGGTGGGAGGGGCCGGCAGAAATGCAGAAGATGGGCCAAGACCCGACCCTGTGCCCACCACAGCCTCAGGGCCCACAGTTCCTTTCAAGGTGCACGAATTCATGCACTGGGCCCCTAGTCTAAAATAATATCATTAAACACACCCGAAGAGAGAAGCCATCTGGTTGCAGCATCCCTCGTCCCTGTTTTCTAGGACACGTGCTCTCCAGCAAAGCTCCGCTTTGTGACAGTGTCCAGGCTGCCTGAAATGCCACCAGTGCTCCCCAGTTTGGGTGTCCTCTGATGATAAATGTAGCTCTTATAGTAAAGGGATCCAATGAATGGATTGTGGCCGCTTTGATGGAAAACTATTGCCATAAATATGATTTATGAAGAAGAGAAACAAACTATCTTCTGTACCAGGATCCCGGCTTACCTTCCGAGGAAGGGGCAGTCCCACATTAACAGACAGAACATTCTCTCAGTGTCTGCTCCGTGCCTGAGAGGGGAAGAGGCCCCTGACCGTCCCTTCCTAGAATGTAATAAGAACAAAAGTATCTTTAAGTGTATCTGTTTATCATCCCCAGGCTCAGACGAGTTGATTTCAGATTTAAAGTTTAGACAGCACATTTTTCACAGGAACTTGATCCCTCCTGATTTTATTGCAAGCTAGGGAGCCGAGGCCACAAAAGGCTTCTTTCACAGACAGGAAGAGTTTTCACCTGGAAAAATAAACTGACAAGGACAACATTTACATATTGTTGATGATATAGTGCCCTTGGAGGAAACCCTATGCGGCCTTTTAGTTAATGGTGCATTTGAAAAGATGGAAATGCCTAGATGTATCGTAATACATAATTTGTCTGTTTCCTGTCCCAGTTTCTGTGAATTTCCCACTGTGCGGTATCCTTGGGACCACCTCGCTGTCTCCATCGCACTGAACAAACATCTGCTTTAGAAACGGGCCATCACTCAGGCGGTCGATCTTAAAAACTCCACTCTGTTCACTGCTTCGTACTTCCAACAAATGCTGTGTGGTGATCTGCCCTACGGAATAAAACTACAAGTCTGATAACTTTCCTTGTCTAACTTGTGCAAAACTAATGTGAAGCCCAGTGCATGCATTTACAGACAGATCATCCGGAGCTGACCATGGGAAAGCAAAGACCATGCTTAGTTATACATAGATTACAAGGAATTGAATCTTGGATAACCACTCTTGTCTTATTTTTTTTTTTTTGCAAACACAGTTTTATGTAAAATTAACTATGTATACCCACCAGAATAAGGCCTGTTCTGGTTGGAGTTTGAGATTAGAAATGGAACCAGAATATGGTAGGTATGGAGGGAGGAGCTCGTCATATTACAGATAAATGGAAGAGAGCATCTGTCTTCCTACTTTCCCACCCTCCCTCTAAATTCCACCCCGAGGGTGTTCTGGGTACAAAGAGACTGCTCCTGGGCTAGAGTGGGGCCCTGAACCCTTTTGAGCCAAGCTGATCTTTTCTAAGAAGGTCCTGCAAGATTTCACAGTCATTTTAAAGAAGTGATTTTCAACCAGTGTGCCGCAAGAATTTTTAAAACGTCCAATACCTGACTATTCCCTTAGATTATCAAATAAAAGAAAAAATAAAAACAGCCAACACAACAATAGGCATCCGATGTGAATGAATCAAAATTATACGTATTTTTGTGTGTGTATCTGATTGGGAAAATATAGTTTTTGGTGTGCTACAAAATTTTGGTAATTAGTTTATGTGTGCCACGAGGTGGAAAATGTTGGAAATCGCTAATCCTAAAGGATGGGGTGCACTGAGCTGACCCAAATGACAGAGGACAATTTCTAGGGCTCTGCTGAGCTCCCTCCAGCCAGCACCCCCACAGAGACAGTGGTAAAGCCACTAAGAACATCCTTCAATTATACTTTAATTGTAACAATTCCAGGCCCCGTTAACACTCGGTAACTTGTGTCTTTTCCAAAAGTGCTCCTAAATGTAATACATTTTGTTGTGAAAAGCTTAGACTTAGAAAAGAGGTGAAACTGCTCTGTAACTTGACTGGCCCCATGTTGACCCACGACGCCCTGTGCTATTCTCTCTGACCTTTTAGGTCAATTCCTTGTGTCAGTTTGCAGAACTCTGTCACCTCAGGAAAGACCAGCCCAGCCTCCCACAACACACATTAGTAAGAAGCCTCTGGAAGGCTTCAAAGCTTACATCAAAGTACAGGTTAAATCTACAATGCATCTTCCCAAAGTGGCAACAAAAGTTCTTTTTATCCCTTGATCAATGGAGCTCACCTGTAGGAAATGTTACACCTTTTTATTAACCCGATGAATTGTCTTTTCTGCATAAACTAGACACATTCTTGACAGGCTTACAGTCGTTAACACCCCCCAGGAATGCTGGGGATGCCCTGGGCGCCTGCCTGTGCCTCTGCCTGTTAGGAAACTGCTGCTCCCCAAACCCTCAAGCAGATTTTCCTCTTGATACTCACCTCAATGATTTATTGAAATGAGCAAAACTTGTATGTTGGCAGGGTAGTCTTTGACACAGATGTGTACAATAAAACCCATTTGATGTTTTCAAATAAAGACCTTGCCTTACATTAGCAAGCTATTGGATTACTCTGACAGGTTGGCAAAACAAATCATCAGTCAACAGTTGCCACAGCCTCTCTGGAAGCATCTTACTGGGGTCCCGCCAAGAACGCACCCCAGTGCGGGGGCGGAGCGGCGGTGACTCGGCAATGTGAACAGTCAGTGCGCTGCCTTCGGTGCTTCCTCTTAAAGATACTGTTGAAACCAGAACTGGCTTTCTTTTAAAGAACCTGTTGAAAACAGACAATTTCTTGATAATCTGCTGTCAGCCAATAAAGAGCAGTTTGGCCTTCTCCCTTCCTTTCTTCTTCCTAAAACATCTAAGCCTTGAATACTTTTCAAAGAACAATGACCTACCATTGTGGGATATAATCATCTCCCTTTCTTCTCTGAAAAAAAAAATACTCTCTTTATTAGAAATACAGTTGTGAATTTTACTGTCACATATTCAATCCAACACTCCTTCACATATTGAAATTGGTTTGGATTCTTCTTTCAAGGAGGAAAGCCATCAGAGCAGTGATTAACGTTTTTGGGGGAGTTAACTATTTATTAATAGTATGAGGCTGTGTTTGGCTGCCTGAGGAAGAGTGCCTGTGTTTCCAGTGACAAAGGCATTCACCAGGGCTCAGAACAGTATGTAAGTGAGGGGGCAGGGTCACTTTGAAGGACACAACATGATTTTAGTGACATCCCAAAGGCAGTGCTTGCAACAGAAATCAGAAAGGCAGAGAAGGCTCATTTATTCATTTTGTATATGAACTATTTTTAATATAATGAAATAAGTAACTTTTATAGTTATCTAATGCAGGCATTTTAGTTACTACAATGAATCCATTTGATAATTATTTCTGGGAGTTGTCACCACAGAAAAGCTCCTTAAAAATTTCAAATATTGTTCAGCACACCACCCCCCAAAACACACAGTTAATCATAACATAGATGATTACAATACCAACTTATGTTGTGTCGTAAATCAGTGAGTGAGATACAAGACGCCTTAATGGGCCAATTAGGAGTCGTTTATTGTGCGCAGCCCAGAGGGAGGTGTTTCTTCCAAATCTTTGAGTGAAGTCACACAGGAAGTTTTCCGTATTTATATGTTTTGAGCTTCTTTGTCTGCAGATTTTACAAAGAACTCTGTGTGAGTTATTGTTAAGACAGTTTGTAATCTTGGATACATAAAGAACAAACATTTGGCATAAGAATATGGGAATTATTATCAGAATTAGTTCATTATGTTAGATGGCTAGCTTGCAAAGTCAGTTAAGTTTTTATCTTTTTCTATTGTTCAAACTAAAACAGTTATTCTACAGAATAAGAGACTGTCTGAAAATGACAGAGTTTACAGAACAAGGAACTATCTAACAATATCAGAGAATTTCAAACAGCAGTTTGTATACAAGATGAAGTTTACTATGCTTCACTTAAAACATTTCAATAACTCAAGAGGTTTAACATCATCCACAGGTCCTATATCATCCAGTCCCAGCCAAGTACCTCTGTGCCAACTCAACTCAAAGACTTCTCATTACATGCTGGTGTACAGATGAGTGGCCCTCTAGTGCCATTTCCAGGGTAATCACTAACAGTTAGTAATAAAAGATATCCTTAACCCTCAGGTTTCCATTACTTATTCTTCAGAGAAGTCTTTCTTTCCTCAGTTAAGTTGTATTTTGTCTACAATGGCCACATTGTTATAGAACCTATATCGGCACTGTGTTTGATGGAGGGGTTGGGGGCCAGTTTCTAAGAGCAATGAAAAACTACTGAAGTGGCAGTGAATCTAACACACCTGTGGGTCTGCCGTGATGAGAATGAGGGAGAGAACCTATAGGAGCAAGCACTCAGTCCTAAGGCTTTTGTCTGATAGTAATTTGCTCATATCTTAGCAACCAAAGCAAGTCACAAGACCAGCCCTGAGCTCAGTGGCATGGACAATTCCTCTCACTCAGGGAGCAAAACCATAAACCGATGAGCTGGAGGCATTCTACTTTAGGGAGGAAAGTAGCTGTGATGTCCAGGCAGTGGTGGTAGCTCAGGAATAGACGCTCATGTTCAATGTCTATGAGCACTGTGTGAAAAGTATGTGAGTCACTTTTTAATAATCTCTAGCTATGATCATTAATTTCAACTTTCATCCTCAATTGGGCTTCATGCCTCCCTGAGTTACGTAGTGCTACAAAAGGTGTTTTTACTATAAAGCAACTGATTCTGGAAAGCACATCCCTTACTCATCTTCAATTCTTTACAACTGTTATTAGACTTTATCATTTCACTAATTAATTTTAATTAATCATGAATAAGTATTATTTAACCATAATGTATTGATACATAACTTTAATGACCAAAAAATTAATTACCTGTGGCTAAGAATAGCAATTGACATCAATTATGAACATTGAAAATGCATAGACTATTTTCTTAAAACATTCCTTCTTATCTTTCTGGGTTTTCTCCTTGAAGTTCCTATTGACAAAAAAGATATGTCTTTTCTGTATTGGAATAATTTGTTGGGAGGAAAGGAACCACATTATGTGGTTCATTCACACCTTGAAATACAGGTGTGGGCAGGTTTTAAGTTATCCCTGTCACACTCCTGTCCCTGGGACTTTCCCAGAAACCCCAGCACCTGGAACCCTGCAGAGGGCTGCATAGAAACCTGCACTAAGATGTGGTACACTCAGGACTCCCACTTCCTCATCCTCTAATAATATCTTAGTGGTTCTGACTCTAACAGGAGTTAAAAATAATTGGATGGGGTTGTGCACTGACTTAAGGAAGTGTGTGAGGAAACCCATTGTGTTGTTTTTTTTGGTTTTTGTTTTTACTCCACACAGTAGAAAGTGAGCATATATCACTGTGTGGCTTGAACCTTAAATACTACTAGTATATCAATAGCCTGGTGGGATGGTTAGGAGTTTGGACTCTGGGACCATCCTACCTGATTTCACAATCCAGAACCACTCTTATTAGGAATTGGAGCTTGGTCTAATAACTTAAATGGCCCCTGCCTCAGTTTCCCCATATGTAAATTGGCTAGAGTGATGATTAAATGAGCTAGTGCATATGTAATGCTAAGAGAAAAGCCTGGCTCATCACAAGTGCTCAATAGCACTATCACCCAGACACAGCTGCCCTGACATTGGAGGAAGGCGTGCAGCTCAGGCCAAGCTTTCTCTCTGCGCAGCAGGCACCATACCTGCCCCCTCCTCCTCTTCAGCAGGAAGCCCAGTGGGAGCCCTAGGCTGCTGGGACATGTAGGCACAGAGCACCAAAAGAGAATTCCAGATGGGAGCAAAGGAGCACCCCAATCACCCTGAAACAGAACAGATCACCCAGTAAAGTAAGGCATCAGAACTACATCCATGCAATGGGGAGGATGGGAGGCCATCTGTCCAAGTACTAATCCAAGAGGCACCTCCCAAAAAGTTCAGTTGTTTCTAAAAATAAGAGGTGCTGTGGAAAAACTGATGTAGAAAGTCGGAAAGAAAAAAGAGGGGAAATGCAGTTTGGCTTTACAAGCTTTCTCACAACTTAGAAGAAGTGCGGTTCCAGTCTGTCCCTCTAGAACAGCAACAACAAACTAGAAGGGGATTGTTTTCCTACATGACTTGCTTTTAACCTCTTGGTGAAATGGGATCCAGGGCAGAGAGGGCCTGAGCTGCAGGAGCCTTGTTGGTGGAGTCATCTTTAACCCCTTGAGGCCACCAAACATCAATTAGCTGGCTCTTGCTCTAAAGGGAGGACAGAGCCTCTTCCCTGAGATCAGAGGCACCTGACTCCTCCAGGGCTCGGCAGAAGCCCATCAGTGATGAGGGGGTATTCCAGTGGATTGGCAGCCAGTGAGAACTTGCCTCTCAGTGGGAACCCCCAGGTCATACTTTCCCTTTCTAATCTTCTACCATGAGCTCCCAGACCTAAACCACCCAACCGCAGGGCAATGTCCCTGTGACCCTCCCACAACCCTGTATGACTTACTTGGTCAGCAGAAGGGAGGGGGAAAATAATCTCCTACCCACAGATGGCTTTTCATTAACAAGCTGTCTTTATTAATTTTAAAAATGCACGGTTTAAATCGATATTAAAAGTACATGTGATGGAACTGACCTTTTATTCCAAGAGTCTACCTATACCTGATGCCATTACCAAGAAGATGCCTTACCTTTGACTTTGTCCACAGGCATCAAGGTCAGGCAGAGACTCACACACAGCCTAGAGTCTGTTGGAAGACTTTCTGCTCCTGCAGGACTCATGAGATGTCCTCACACCAAGACATGAGACCCCACCAACCAGCTCTCCATGGGGAGGCTAAATAAATGATGGGCTGAAAATCGGATTTGAGATAGTCCTACCTGCTCCCCAGAGGGATGGTTCTCAAAGGAGGCTGGCTTTGAGCACTGCTCCTACCCCAGATGTAGTCCAGGGCTCAGATGCACAAACACTGAAGCCCCCTGTGCAATACATAGAAACTCATGGCAAAGCAAGTGCTCCGTGTTCCCATTCTGAAACTGTTCATCAGTTAAACATCTTCGCTTCATGCCTAAAATGTATGTGTTGGAATTAAATGCAAGTTCATATCAAATTTAGCACACAATTATAGACCTAATTGGTTTAAGTTTAGAGATTATGTAGAATTTTGTCACTAAACTCGTTGGAAAACCACTTGAAAGGGTGCAGTGACAACAGGCCAATTAAACAGGAAATTCCTGCAACCTTCAAAGGGGGAAAGATGAGAACGGAGACTGAGAGAGATTGAGAGGGTAAGTGCAGAAAATACTATCAAGAAGGCAGGTTTATCCAACCAAAGGATATGGAAGAGGAAGAACAGTAGGGGAGCAGAGAGTTTATAAAAAATAGAATGTTGGTTCAAAGGGGGATAAATGATTTTTAAAATGAAAAAAATTGCCTGCGATTTTTAACTTGACAATGCATTTCACAATACATTAAACATTTATTTTAATTTCTTCTACTGACAGACTTCATATATTCCATGGCTTCTCTAAAGCATGATAGCAATGGGAATAACAGTAACACTTACATAATAACATTCTGAAGTTTTAATATTGAAGACATTATCTTTTGTGATCCTTCAAATAATGCCTATGTACATATGAATATTATTCTATCTTTATAGGCAAGGAAACTGAGGAGTAAGGAAATAAAACCACACCCTTGCTCATGCAGGGACTATGAACTAAGCCTGGACTTGGAACCAAAGTTCCTAGTCTCCAAGCAATTAAATGCACTTTTCCAACATATGTATCAGTGGAGCCTACCTAGAGAATTCTATCATTATCTCTGTATTGCTAATGAAATGGATAATACTTCTCTGAAGTATCTCAACAAATGAAAATCTTGACTTATTTCCCTCATGATTTTTTTTTAACTTTTCCTACACTTGACCCACTTCTGTCATAATACATTAAAAAGAATTACAGATATGTAATTAAGTGGTCACATTGGTGACATTTCGGGGAGTGAAATCTTAAGATAGGGTTTTAATTCTTGAAAAGAGGCATGATGAAAATTCTCCAAACCCTAAATATTTGCACCCCAATCAAATTGTTTCTTAGAACATTAACATCAATATACCAATTAGCAGTTCATTAAATGAAGTATGCTATTGAAAATTATAAAACATGCAGGTGACAGTTAGAAAGCTTGCTAAATGTCCTCTCTCTCACAATTCAAATATTACTTAGACCAGTGATTAAAGCCAAGAACTGTTTCCAAAACATAACTCACACCACAGACTGCCTTTCAATTACCAAGTTATCCATGCTATTGGCCATTATCAGACCATGGCATTACTGGACAATGGAAAAAGAGTAATTCAGATTCCAGCACAAAGGCCCCCTCCTCTTTCTTCCCAGTTAACACCAACAACTCTTTGGCCATAGGCAATTCTGAGTGCTTTGCATGACTTAATTTTGCTTTTAGCACTCAGTGCCAGGAATACCTAGAAAATTATCTACTAATTATCCAGCATTATCTATGTCAGTTCATGTCTAAAGAGCAACTCATCTAATTACAAGCCCCTTTGCTATTTTCCTCTAAAGAGTGGTTTAACTGAGAATTTCTCCAAAAGGGTTTGCACTAAAGCTGGTAATTATGTGCTTTGCATAGCTGTTCTCTCAGGTATCAACAACAGATGATGCTTTCACAGTAGGTAAGCTGTAAGCAATAATTACATCTTGGCATTTGCTGTGTTTGCTTCTACTGGACAGTTAGAGAAAGGTGTGCTAACTTAGCCCTGACATTCTCTAGAGAACTGTGAACTCTCTCACCCTTTGGAAAAACTCATGGAATCTTCTATCATGCTGCAGTAGTTGAAGCCAGTCCTCCCTCAGCTGGTGTGTGTTGGACATGGTGGGAGTCAAACAAATCAAGTCTGATTTTGCAGTAGGCATCTAACCCTAGTCAGCATTTTGCTGAGGACATGAAGACTTGAAACATGTCAGTGGTGAGGAGGTTATACTGATGATTGAATGTATGAGCCACTTTATCAATTTAATATGAGCACGTAAAAATAGTACTTCATCACCTCTACGTGCTAGACAATTCTGACATGGCAGCTAATATTAGAAAGCATTTTAAATTACTAGGAAAAAGATGTCACAATTATTATTTTTTTAATATGAAAATGTTTACAAACCTAGAGAAAATTAGAAGTATGGTTTAACTTCTTTTTTTCTTGAAACATTTGAAAGGAACTTATAGACCCATGCTCCAGCACTCTTGAGTACTTCATTGTGCATTTTCTACCAAAGAAAGGAAACTCTCCCACATAATGGACTTTCAGCCATGGAGATTAGGAAGCCATCCCTGACACACTATTACCTTCTGATCCTCCAAACTATTTTTTTAAAATATATTTTATTGATTTTTTACAGAGAGGAAGGGAGAGAGATAGAGAGTTAGAAACATCGATGAGAGAGAAACATCGATTAGCTGCCTCCTGCACATCTCCCACTGGGGATGTGCCCGGAACCCAGGTACATGCCCTTGACCGGAATCGAACCCTGGACCCTTCAGTCCACAAGCCGACGCTCTATCCACTGAGCCAAACCGGTTTCGGCCCTCCAAACTATTTAAGTTTCACAGATTGTCCCAATGCCTTTTAGAACAACAACAACAACAAAAATGTGTCCCTTTCAAAATATGGTGCTGCATTTAACTGTCATTTGTCGGCCTTTCCATGATTTAAATAAATTTGACACTTGTTAGGATTTAAGGCCATTTGCTTTGTAAAATGTCTTCCATGGGTTTAGTCATTTTAGTTTGAGCCATATAAATATCTCCTTCTTCATCTGAATTCCAGTATTTATTTACCTCTCTATCTTACCTAATAATAGACAAACATGTAAATTGACCATCCCTCCGCTACGCTCACCAGCCAATCAGGAGAGTATGCAAATTAACCCAACAAAGATGGTGGTTAATTTGCATATGTAGGCGCCAAGCAGCAGAGTGAAGACTGAAGGCTCAGGCCAGAGCAGCAAAGACTGAAGGCTCTGGTCGGAGGAGCGAAGGCCTGGGTCCCGGGTACCGGAGAAAAACCGGTGCTGGCAACCAGGGGAAGGGAAGGCCTATTGCATGAATCTCTTTATGCAATGGACCTCTAGTGTATTCATAATCTGCTATGTATATTATGTCTTGTAATACACTATTATCATTAATTATTTTGATGCTAAAATTCAGCTTGTGGTCCCTGTGGCCTTTTGACTACATTTGCTCATTCTTTGAACATACCCCTGCTTTCTGCTACACAATGTGCTAGGCTCATCTTAAACATTCCCTCTTCCAACACTAGGAAGACAATAAATATCATGGAGAAGAAATTCAAAATCTCATGATAGTACATGACCAAGGGGATAGAAAATGCAAAGCAGACCTCATTTGTCATGGAAAGAAGTTGGAGAAAAAAGAAATGTATATCAGAACTTAAGACTAAATCACAATATGCCAGAGTTAGAAAATGTATAACTGGAAATATAATATTAGAAATAGAGCATATCAATAAAATGATTGACAAAATTAAGCAGAATTAAGAATATGATTCAAATAGTTTTAAAAATATATTTGTGGAAGATATGCAAAGAGGATCCAACAAAGGTATAATGAGAGTAATTGGTAATCGTCCAACTTAGGAAAACAAAACAATGAAATAAAATATTTAACACTGTAACACATACACACATTCCACACTTTCCTAAAATCAAATAAAGTGAATCTATTTTTTTAAGGTACCTATTGTAGATCAGGAAATTTTGACCCAGAAGGTTAATTCTAAAGCATATTCTAATAAAACTTTTAAAATTATGCAGAAAAAAATATGTGTGAACCTCCAAATATAAAGTCCGCATTACTTAGAAGAAAATAAAAAAAGTAACTCTCAAATTCTTTACAGCATATATGAAAACAAGAGAAGAATTGAAGCATTGATAGGAACAACTTGTCAAGAAAAAAAAAATGAATTCACCCATAGCAATATTATGCTGCTATAAAAAATAAGAAGAAAGATACTATTATTGAGTAATATTTTGAATATATTTTAGATTAAAAAATTATAGAATGTTATATTTTTTATGCTACAATTGATGGTAAAAATTAGTTGAAAAAATACACACATCTGTTCATTTTTGCAGAAAGAAAAATTGGAAAGGCAAACCTAAAAATATAAAAATAATTATAGAGTTACTTAAGTAGGAATAGGTCTGAAACCTCTGAAAGTATAATCTAATCTAGTTTTTACATAGGGATTATTTCAATGTTTCACATATTAACAGATAAAGTTAAATAAAAACAGAAACTCTAATATTTAAATTTAACATAAATGAGTCTCATTATATATTAGATAGGTAGCATAAAGATAAGAAACAATTCAAGTTATTTTTAACATATAATTCTGATAGTAAATACTTAATGAAACAAAGAAATTAAAAATAAATCCTCCCCTGGGTGGTGTGGCTCAGTAGTTGAGCATTGACCTATGAACTAGAAGGTATGGTTCAATTTCCTGTCAGGACACATGCCTGGGTTGTGAGCTCCATCCCCACTGGGGGACATGCAAGAGGCATCCTATCAATAATTATTTCTCATCATTGATATTTCTATCTTTCTCCCTCTCCCTTCCTCTCTGAAATCAATAAAAATATATTTAAAAATAAATAAATAAAAAATAAATCCTCAATTTTACTTCACAGTTTGTAGTTCTACCTTTAATGACAATAATGGTATTATAATAATTACACTATTTTCTGCAGATTGAAAGAGATATAAATTAGTAAATAGGTCAGTGATATTATTAACAAACTTTTTTATTTTTTACAGTTAATGTATTTTATTTTAGTTTTAGGTGGTTAGACATTTATATAATTTTCAAAGTGATCCCCTGATAATTCAGGTACCAACCTCATTCTATACAGTTATTACAATATTATTGACTATATTTTCTATGTTGTCCTTTACACCCTGTGACTATTTTGTAACTGTTAATTTATACTTCTTAATCCCTTCTGCATTTTTACCCAACCTCTAACCCCCACTTCTATCTGGCAACCATTAGTTTGCTCTCTGTATCTGAATCTATTTTTTTTTATTAGAATTACTAGAGGCCCGGAGCACAAAAATTTATGCACTCAGGGGGGTCCCTCAGCCCGGCCTGTGCCCTTTCACAATCCAGGACTCCTCAGGCGATGTCCATCTGCTGTTCAGGCCTGCTCCCTGGGGGATTGGGCCTAAGCTGGCAGTCAGGCATCCCTCTGGCAGCCTGCGAGCCCTCGAGGGATGTCCGACTGATGGTTTAGGCCCGCTTCCCTGGACATCCTTAGCACTGCCGAGGAGGCGGGAGAAGCTCCAGCTGAGCAGAACTCCCCCTGTGGGAGTGCACTGACCACCAGGGGGCAGCTCCTGCATTGAGCATCTGCCCCTTGTGGTCAGTGCATGTCATAGTGACGGGTCATTCCCGGTCGTTTTGCTGTTAGGGTCAATTTGCATATTACCCTTTTATTATATAGGATTTCTTTATTTTGCTCTTTAGATTCTACATATAAGTAAAATCATATGGTATTTGTCTTTCTCTGTCTGACTTATTTTACTTAGCAGAATAATACCCTCTAGGTTCATCCATGTTGTCACAAATGATAAGATTTCATTCATTTTTATGGCCTAGTAATATTCCATTATATATGTGTCCATCACCTACTGATGGACACTATGGTTGCTTCCACTTCTTGGCTAATAACACTGCAATAGGCATAGGGATACATATATCTTTTGGAATTAGTGTGTGTTTTTTTCTTTCTTTTTTTTTGCTATATATACAAGCTTTGATTTTTATTTTTTTAATTTCTTTATTGATTAAGTTATTACATATGTGTCCTTTTCCCCACATTACCCCCCATCCTCCCCACTCATGCCCTCACCACCCCCTGTTGTCTGTGTTCATTGATTAGGCCTATATGCATGCAGGTTGATCTCTCCTCCTTACCCCCACCCTCCCCTACCTTCCCTCTGAGGTTTGACGGTCTGATCGATGTTTCTCTGTCTCTGGATCTTATTTTTTTGGATAAATACCCAGAAATGGAATTGCTGGGTCATAAGGTAGTTCTATTTTGAATTTTTTGAGGAACATTTTGAGATAAGAAAAATATAAAATTGGAAAAATTAATAGTAATTTTTAAATTCCCCCAATGTTAATTTTTTTGAAATTTGTTTTCACAATATACTTTTTAAATCTATATTTTGCTGAGCTCTTTTTGCTGAAGCAGCCTGGAAGTAATGACACCTGTAGCAATGATTGTGTCTAGAGCCCAGAAACTAACTAAATACCATTCACCACAAGCAAGAACCAGTGTTACTGAGCCAAGAAGGCTAACTTCAAATATGTAGCTAGGTAAGTTCAAAGTGTCCAAGGACAGATGGGGCCATGTCAAAAGGACACAAGAGCTTGATTGAGGGGCTCACAGTTATTAAATTGGGGATTTTTGGTGTCAACAAAAAAGTGGTAAATATAATTGAGTATAAAATGTTGAAAAATTAAAAATATTTAATCTCATGCACACACACACACAAAAAAAAAAGATAAAGAGAGAAAATAAAAAAACCTCAGTATTCACCATTGCAGGGGGCTATGACATCGACTCTGTACTCTGAATTATAGAAACTAATGTAAAGGGTTAACTCCCTCCTCAAAAGTTGCAGGTGTAATAGTTGATAATCCAAGTTTATGAGGAAAAGCTGTTCTTTACATAATAGTGTCATTTAATAAATGTAGAAGTAATAACATCATTAAAATTATTTAACGCACACCCCCAAATTGTTGATTCAGGCAAGCTTTACCAATGGATGCTAAATTCCTCAGATGAATGATTGTCACCACCTTAGCCAAGAGAGTAAATTTAGCATCACTAATAACACAGCAACCTGACATGAGGCACCTCATGATGTGCTGAAATGTCAAGTGTGTAACATGACACATGGGTGTTCTTGCTAAAAATAATGGTTGTGGTGTAGACCTAACCTTGATTTTACAGGGAATGTAAAAGTTAGAGAAACAAGTTAAATGATACCATGAGAAAACAATCAGATAAACACAGAGTGAGACAGAAAAACATCACTGCCTTGTCCTCTTCAAAAAGTCTCTTCAAAATTTGTGGGAAAAAAAACTTTAAAGGCTCAGGGGAAAAGGGACTATTCTGTGTTAAAAAGGACAAAGGAGTCACAGCAATGTAATGAACGCACAGGCTTGGAACCTAGGTTTGATAAACAAGTTCTAAAATACTTCAAAATAATGGGGAAAATGTACACATGATTTAGGATAAACTGATATTAGAAAATCATTGTACATTTTATCTGGTATGATAGTGGTATTCTCATGTATATGTGTGGTTTATGAAAACATTGTCAATAGATTTACCTATGTATTTATAAATATAGATAAAGACATAATTAAGAGAGACAGAGACAGGAAAAGAAAACAGTAAATGGAAAAAATATGGCAAAATTTTCATTGTTGAATCTAAATGATTACTGCATTAGTCTCCCGCTTTGTCTGTATTTTTGAAATTTTTCATAATAAATATAAAAATTACATATAAATACTACTTTTAGTTTAGAACAGAATTTTAGGTCTAATTATATCTAGTTTTAAAACATTCAGTATTACTGAGTCTTCTTTCCAGGCTTGTCTAAAAAAAAAATCATTCAGAATTGAAATATCATTAGATTAAAAGTTATTGCCTCTATTTCCCAAATTAAAAACTTTATCTTTTTAAACATTCCGTCATATAAAATGATTTGTTGTCAATAAATAAATTTCTGTAAATAAGTTACATATATGTCATTGTCGTATTTTACAATTCAATAATTTGCACTGCGTTAAAGTAAAAAATTGCAAGTCCACCTATCTCCAAGATTTGCCCTTTTTTATCTTCAGGTATCTGATGCTCTTTGGCCCAGCTATTTATTCATCAATGTACATTCTACCTTTTTACACCCTTGACAAAATTTCTTCCAAAAGAGTTGGCTCCAATTGTTGAATTGCATTGGATTCCTAGAATAAAAACAACTGTGTGTGTGTGTTCATGTACATGCATGTATGTGTGTGTCATACTTCTGACACAAAGTGAATTTATTTCCAAATTTGTGGCAGTGAATGACAAGGGACCTGGCAAGTTGGCCTAGCCACAGTCTTGAGGCCTGTGTTCCTTTTCTGCCTTTCCTTGGGGTCTCTAGTTATGGTCATGTAGCCAGAAACATTTACATTTTGTAGGTGAAGGCAGCTGAGATCCAGTGGCATAATGGAAGTGACATTAATAACATTAAATGTCATAACTCTTGACAACCTGATGCAAATGAGCACCTTACTAAGAAGCAAGAGAAAAAAGGCCCTGAATACATGTTTCTTTAAAGTATATTCATTCTTCGAAAAACTCTCCAGCTGAGGTGGAAGCCAGACACCCAATTTTGGTGAGTTCGCTGCTTTCCTCCGGGCACAAATTAGTCATCTTTTCTAGCTATAATCATCTCAGTGTATGATGGAGAGCAGTTGTGATATTTAGTACTATGCAAATATGCCTTTTATTTATGCCTTTCCACTGAGATTCCTCCTCCATTTTTTCCTTAATCTTTTATTTTCCCCTCAATGCTGATGTGATTGACAGGCAGAGGGACACTAAACACCAACAGGCCTCCACTGTCTCTTTTCCTTTCCTCAGAAACATAACAAAGGTGCTTTCAGACCTCAATGAAGCAAGTCCTAGCATCCTTCCCTGTTGTCACAACAGATTTAGCAGAGCCTTCTGATGTGGTTTCTAGCTTTCTCATCTCCCTTGCCTTGTCAGAGGGTTGCCATCATTTAGAAAGGTACACAGTATTTTGAAAGGATTAGAGGATAAAACACAACTCAATCCTTTATAAAAGAGAGGCAGAGAGAGTGGGGCGGGAGAGAAGTGTCAGATGTTACAAAGCAATTGGACAAGAATGACTCTCACAAAGAGAACCAGCCAACTGATAGCACTCCTGTTCCTGGGAGGCAAAAGGAGCAAAAGGTGGCATTTGACAAATATTTACTCCCACAGAGGAGGCATCTGGAGTGAAAGACTCATGAGTGGATTATGACTACGTTTAAAGACACCAAATAAGGCAGAATCAGGAAGTCGGTGAACACCCTCATTGTGTAGAGTTTTTTTGTACTTTTTTTTCCCCCCCAGCACAGGAGGGAAACAAGTAACATCCACTTTTTCACCACCTTTGTAATGAAATGAAAAAATAAATAAATAAATAAATACAAAGCCAAATAATCCCCATGAGTCCAAAGCTGAATGAGTTTGGCCAGGAGCCTGCACAGAAAGACTCTGCTCCCCCTCTTTTAAATCCACAGAACCCCTGGAATGCAGTGTGACTAACCCTTCCTTTTAGAACTGAGCCATCAGAAGCTCTGAGAGGCTTGGTGATTTACCTTCCAGCACACAGATAGTTTATGTTGGAGGCCAAACCCAGGTTATTCTATGTTCCCCACCTCTCACTCCCCTGCACTCTTGGTTAAATAATCCTGCTGCTCAAGACTTCCAGCCTTTCCAAAAATGCTCAGAGCACACGCTCTCCCTTCTGTTCTTGCTCACAGCCACCAGCACAACAAAGTAATGCTTTATTTCTTCTCAGAATCATTATATACAAAGTAAGTCATACACAAAAATTCCATGGATAGTGTAATATAAAATATTCACAAACCAGGAATCTAAACAGATATACATAACTTACTAAAGTAATAAGTAAAAGGAGGAGAATAAACAAATATTTCTTACAGAACATTCCAATTATGAAATATAGAAGAAATTATAAAAATAAAAAGTAAATATTGCTACAGACAAGATTCACTGGTGGATATTAACATTAGAAGGAGGGATTTTAAGGAGGAAAGAAACATTGTATATTTTCAAACTATAACTTCCAACATATTTACTTAATTATTGTGGTCTTAACACATGTCCACAAGCTTTCTAATATTTCTCCTTCTGGGAGGTGAGACTTAGTTCTTCTCCTCTTGATTATTGGCTGAATTTAGTGACTTGCTTTGACCTGTATGAGTATGGAAAGTGAGAATAGAAACTTCAGTGGAGAAATTTAGAAGACCAGCCAAACCAAGGAAAAGGGCACATTTCCTCTGTGAAATTCTTCCCCTAACCCCACATTATCAGGCTAATTGTAAGAAAATGTCAGTGTATTAATTTGGTAGGACTGCTGTAAGAAATATCATAGATTGTGTCACTTAAACATCTGACATTTATTTAGTCACAGTCCTGGAGGCTAGTAATCTGAGATCAAGATTTTGGCAGGGCTGGTTTCTCCTGAGGCCTCTCCTTGACCATCTTTCCCTGTGTCCTCACATGCTCTTCCTCTGTGTGTCTGTCTCCTTATCTCCTCTTCTTATAAGAATACCAGTTACTTTATCTTAGAGTGTGAGTCTTGCACCTTTCTCGGGTCTGACTCACTCTTATACATGAATGAACCCTGTAGAGTTGTGGAAAAATTCACTAATTTTATAATTAAATCTCAGTCTTTATTAGGCTGTGTTCCTGCTATGAACCTCACACATGTTTCTTAGCCTTTTTTTTTTGTCTCCCCTTAGGTGGGACCGAAAGGTTCTCAGAGATTGGAGGTATGTAATTATCCTGCTGACAGTGGCTCTGGGAAAGTCTGTTTTCTTGGTGAGCAGACCCTTGTTATGGAAAATACCCTGGTCATATTTCAAATTTGTTATGCTTCTTCCTCCACACTTGGGGATTTTTCTCAGAGAACCTTGTGGGGTTCTGGGATGCAAAACCCACCATAGTGTGGGGACCACTGAAAACTGGGTTTTCAGAAGTTTTGAATACTTGAGCTAGTTCATAATCAGCCTCCAACAATTAATGAAAATGACTACTGAAATGTCCCTTCCCCTTCATGGCTCCAGCAACTTCTTCTCCAGGTGAGCTGATATTGGCTATGAGTCTCTACCTGTCTCTGAAGATTTGGGGGTAGGAATTTGCTCTGAGACTTCAATTCTTTGAAGGATCTAAGGGAAGTCATTCTTTTTCAGTTAACTCCCAGTTCTTTATATGCCAGGGGTGAAATCAAAGGGGGCATGGTCCCAGGTTAATCTGTGACAATCTGGAAGTGCCTTGTATAGTTTCTAAGAGATATCTGGAAATGCTCAGCTTCGTTCAGGAGTGATAAAGCTAGTTCACATATGAAAGGCAGCATCACACAAACAATTCTTTTCTTACTTACTCTTTTGGGATGAACAAATCCATGCCTGAGGCTTCTACATGGATATGAGGCCTGAAGACTGGACACTAAGTGCTCAGGAGAAGGAGGGTCTGTTTCCAGAGTCAAAAGGAATTGGGTTTAGACCTGGGAGTAATTACTGTTGAAACAAGAGAAAGCTTAGGGAGGGTGACAGTGTTAAATACTGCAGAAAAATCAAGTACATTAGGCTCAGAAAACTGTCCTTGGATTTGAATAAATCTTTTCAATTTGAATAGCAGTTTTGTTTTACCAAAATACCCAATATAATAAATATGTTTATTTTGACAAGTGTTTAAGGAATGACGACATGAAAGTCTCCTAAGGTATAGGAAAGTGATGTTTAAGCCCAACTCAACTTGTTAATAATTCATTTTTACAATGCAAATCTGACCAGGCATGGAAGTACAATCAAAGAACTGTACAGCAGAGACAGAGAGATACCATAGTATGTGCAAATGTATAAGAAGTGTGTGAAATAGAAAGTTTCAACTTGAATAAGAATGTGGATTGGCACATTTCAGAGAAGACATGCAAAAACAAAACTGAATAAAAGATGGAGAATAAATGAGGAGTTTTCCTTAAAATCTGAGTAAATAGAAACCTATTTTCCTTTTCTCATCAGACATTTGTAGGAGTTGCAAGGTAGCAATTGTTTCTTTCCTTGCCTCTTCCCTGATGTTCCCATTTTAGGAATATCCAAAGGAAGATAAAGGACCTGAGATTTGATTATTTACCATATTTGGGATCCCTTTGTGAACAATTTACTCTCATGAGATCTTCCTGGGTTTTTACCAAAAATGTTCAAGCTATCATTAAACTAGAAGTAACCAAGAATAAATTGTGAAGTTGCCCATTGAACAAGAGAGCAATGTGAATGCCTCCAAAATTATGAGATGTTGATGTGCCTGACCTGGACTTAACATGGATTTGGAAGTCTCTCTGCTTTAAAATAAATTAGGTGACAGCTCTGTCAGTTATGCAATTATAAAATCATTAAACAGAGTACCTGGCATGAGTGTTTAAAAGCTCAGAAATGTACAAATATCTACTTATATCTTCATTTTATACTTTCAAACATGATGCTCAGGGCAACATACTATAGCATTTTAGGTTTATGTATTATTAAATGTCAGAACTGAGCAAGAACATTTACTTAAACTTAGACACAAATTGTGGAAGTTTATGGCCAAATTACAGTTTATATTTTTCTATTGAGTTTAAATAACTCAAATATGATCTCTTGGTGCTAGGACAAATGAAGACCATGTGTGATTATGTGATGGAGTCAGTAAGTCAATGTGAAATTATTCACATTAGTACTTCCCCAAATACTAATTCACAGCTCCAATGAGACTTATGGAGACTTCCACTGTTCCTGTCACAAAGTTGAAAAGATTAAAAATTACAAATCTTTGCATATCCTATTACAACCATTAAGACTGAAATGTTACAAATCTGCCTGTTTTCTTAGGAAATAGGGGCTTGTTCGTAAACCTTTCATTCAGGTGAGGCTTGTCTGACCTTTAGGGCAGAGTTCAGACTTTTGTAAACTAGCTGAAGACATGGCTTGTCTATAGTCACTCAACAACTGGGGGATGTATTTTCCCCCAGAGACCTGAAAGAGGAAAAAATTCCCTTCTTGCTTACAGAGTGCCTTTTTCCAAATAATGCAGACAGGGCGAGATAATTTAATTTGAAACAAAATAGAATGTAGACAAATTTGTGACTCACAATTTCAGAATGTAGATTTGTCTGCCTCTAGTGGTCCAGACTATTTTATTATAAGTATGTTTATAATTATGTTCGATTGTCCCTTCTTTTCTAGGGAAAGGAAAGAACCTTTAATGTGGCTCCAAGTAAATTATGTGATTACCCCTTCAAGCCACCTGGAAGAAAGAGTGTGTGTAACAGAAGATCACAGTGGAGAGAGCAAAGTGTTACCTAAGCAACTAGGCTGTACAAGATGGAGGATTTAGTGCCAAGATCGCTAGCCTGGGGACATGGCAAGGGAGCTATTAAAATCAGCTCAAGAGTTAGGAAGAAGATTCTGAAGAGGGTGCATTGTCCAAAAGGAGGGCTGAAGGCAGGTGGGTTTACATTGTGCCTGGTGGCAGCAATTACTGAGTGGCAGCCTAGAGGGAGCCAGGGGCATCCATCAAAAACCACAGCCACTCACTTCCTGAAACAAGTTGTAATGTCTGTTTATCATAGAGTTTAATTCCCCAATGAAGGGAACAAAGGCAAGTATCAAAATAGAGCAAATTTTTTTGACACTAGGAAGTGAAGCAAGGGACTAACCTCTTCTCAATCCCATCTTTGTTCAAATAAACTCTCGCCTTAGCAGCTCATTCCAAATGTCAGTCAAACCTACACATTAGCACCAGTGTGCTGTGACTAAAGCCACAAAAGAGACAGTAGGGCATAAACAGAACAGCGATTCCAGGTGACTTTCCTGGGAAAATAGCAATGGACACATTTGGTAAAGTGTAATCAACCTGCAGGGTGGATGGCATTTTGTTTTGTTTGTTGTTTTTTAGTCAGTAGACACTATAATATCTGCATGTGTAAGAGAATGATTGCTGGGTTTTATCTAAAGCTAAAGCTTTTTAGAAAGGTTATGGGATACACTTCATTCTTAATTTTTTAATTAAAAATTTGAGGTAGCACTGGTAAATCACATTGTATAATTTCAGGTGTAAAATATTACAATTCAATATCTGTATAACATTGCTACCAAAAGTCTAATATCTTTCCGTTACCATATATTTGACCCACTTACCCCTCCCTCCAGCCCCCTTCCCCACCAGTAACCATTATTCTGTTGTATATGAGTATTTATGTGTTTTGTTGTATCTTTAACATATGAGTGAATATGTCATTTTCTGTCTCACTTATTTCACTTAGCATAATATCTTCAAAATTCATCCATATTGTAACAAATGACAATATTTTATGGCTAGGTAGTATTGCATTATATGTATAGACCACATATTCTTTAAAAAAATTTTTAATATATTTTATTACAGAGAGGAAGGGAGAGAGATAGAGAGTTAGAAACATCGATGAGAGAGAAACATCGATCAGCTGCCTCCTGCACATCTCCCACTAGGGATGTGCCTGCAACCCAGGTACATGCCCTTGACCAGAATCGAACCTGGGACCTTTCAGTCCGCAGGCCGAAGCTCTATCCACTGAGCCAAACCGGTTTCAGCAGACCACATATTCTTTATCCATTCATGGACACCTAGGTTGTTTCCGTATCTTGGCTATTGTAAATTATTGATGAAAACATAAATAACTGGATGAAAGAAAAAAGAATAATTTTTAAAAATGACTTGCTGATGCAATAGCTTGACTAAATAACCATGGAATACTAAACACACTCAATGAATTCTATCCTTCCAAAGATAAGCTAATAGATTCCACAGTAAGACTTGTGACTTAGGCAACCAGGATGCATTTACTGATTTTATGCAAGCTCATTCCACACATCTCCAGGACAGAGGTTTTGGCTCTTAACTATGTGCCCACAGACTCAGGACTCAGCCTTCAGAAGTGTTTAAATATGTTCTTCTCAATGTTAAAAGTTTTTTTCTCTTCATAAAATTGAGATAAGCAGCAGAACCAAGAACTCTAGGAAAGTTAGTTATACTTGAGAGTAATCTTGCTACTGAGTGCATCTGATATGATAATGCTAACAGAGAAAGTTGAGCTTGTCATTTCCGTGTGTATGTGTGTGTGTGTGTGTGTGTGTGTGTGTGTGTGTGTGTGTGTGTAAGGGAGGAAAATTATCAGTCTTTTCCCCCATTTTGTGAGTAGGCCATGACTTTGTGTTATAAGCCTGTCATATAGATATAATTAATAGATAGAGTGTTTAGTATGTGTTATATTTCAAAAGAAAAAAGCATTTATCAAAGGCTAATGGGTCTTGAACCAAACTATTTAGCAAATATTTTATTATATTTAAGTAAAATTCTCATTTTGAAGGAGTTTAAATCTTGTAGGGTAGATTTCCTTTGGTATAGTTTATTTTTTCTTTTTAATTTGTGTGAAAAGAGTCTTTCCTTATACTTGCTTTTTAAAAAATAATTGGAGGGTGCCCAAGAATCATCATTAAATATTAAAAGGTGAGGGGAGCCATATGGTCACCTCTGAGGGATTTCAAGATCTTGATGGCACTCCATCTGCATCAGTAACAATTTAGTCATTACATCAAGGACATGGAGAGATTCAGAAGTGGACTTTGTGGGAGGAAGCTCATGTCTGATGTGGCAAAATGCCATGCACTCTGTGCTCTGATCGCCTTCTCTCAGCTGAGTGCCCTTGGGCCCAGCTAAACTTGTTAGACACATTGTTAATGCAAGTCAGAAATACACCTAGTACTGAATGATTTGTTTTGTTTTTGAAAAGAGATTCTCTATTTGCAAAATGATATAATCTGATTTGCAAACAGACATTAAGAAAGTGTTTGCTCCTGAAAGGCATGGAACATCCTATTTCAACATCATTGAGTGGTTGCACAAAGCTTTCTCTTAGATATTGTGATCGAAGGTGTTCATAGCTTACATAGATTTTATTATCACTGTTACACTAAATTACCAAATAGCTATCCTTTGAATTAAGGGAACTATATATCAGGAATGGGTAAAAGAACTCTGCTGGTTATGTCCACTTCTACACATTAATGCTCCTGTGGCTTACTCCCTAACTCAGGATCTCATTGTATCATGCTGTTGAAATGCACCTGAAGTCCACACCTTTAATCAAGTGAGTCTCATGAGTGGTGGCAATGATAATAATTACATTCACTTCTTAGAAATTTTAACTTGGTGTATGAATTAATTTATATCATTCCTGACTACAATCTGAGATTAGCAAAACCATTGATGGCCAAGGGTTTGTGTGATAATGCATGCCCTCTTTATAGTTTCCTTGGTTCCCTGGAGTAACTTGGAGTTAAAAAACATTCAGATGTGGGAGGTGGGTGTTTTTCCCTGGCCCAGTATAGCCAGGGAATTGGAAGGCATTTCATTTCCTAGAGCTCCCTCCTCCCACCTTAGAACCCCTTCTCAATCCCACCTGCAAGTTACCAAATGCACACCATGATTAGTCTTTATATTCTTTCTACATACATGCAACATCTCATAATACTAGCCCAAGCCATGGGGAAAGTTGTGTATCACTAAAAATGTTGACTAAAAAAATAAAAAGTCATGCATAGTCATTATAGGACTGATGAAAATCCCCCTTTGTAACTTAACTTGCTATCTCATTCCATCTGAAAGCCCTTGTGTTTTCCTCTTTTAGTATCTTTGGTAGCTGCAGTCTCATCTTTTTACCCAGTCTTTGCCTTGGAATATAGCATCATCCCTTTGGGTCTCTATCCTCTGATGCTAAACAAGTAAACCCATAAATTAATGCTCAACACTGCATATAATTATGAGAGGCCACCACTGTGGGAAAGAGGAAAAAGTCTTGTTATGGCAAAATTTTCCAGGATTGTTTGCTTATTTGCCCCAGGAGTTGAAGAAAAAATTTCCTTCAGATGATATTTTGATGGAAACAATAAAAAAAACTAACTCTGATCAGCTTAATAAAAAACAGGATATCTATGTTTAAAAAACACACAAAAAACTAGTATATATTATGGAATCCAAGGAAGGTTGAACCACCAAGATAATGAATGGGTAATAAACCAGCGATACTAAGGGTACTAGGAAAATTCTTGGTCGACCACTACATTTAATATCAATTGGTTACAACAAATACCAGTTTATTTTTTAAAAGCAAAAATTCCTAGAGACAGGATCTAATAAGTTTAGGACAAAAGTTCACCTTAATCAAGGAGCATAAGGTTGTTTAGACATATAGCCCTGGGAATGAATCATTCCAAATAGAAAGCAAGTGGGGATTGGTGTGAGCTAAGAAGTCTACAAAAAAGGTCCCACCTCCTCTCCCTATCATAGAAATGGCCAAGGGATGCAAAACCAGAATTTGCTTTGTACATGTCTGCCTTTCCTCAAAAAAGGAGGAATTGTGTTTACTGTACAGGGACTGATATGGGTTAAATGGTGTGCCCCCATTTATATGTTGACATCCTAACCCCTAGTGCCTTATGAATGAGATCTTATTTGGAGATAGGCTTGCTGGAAGCCAAGTCCAGCATGTCATAATTGCAAGAGTTTCATCGAAAGGTTGATGAAACTTGGGGACTCAACAAGGGCTGAGTCACATATGTTGTCACCTCTTGGGAATGGCTGAAGGCATTTCCCCAAACCTGAAAAGGGATGATTGTTTGCTGCCAGATAGCTCAGGGCATCTTAATCTACATGTTATTGCCTCCTACTGGCCAAACACCTGAACAGCCATAGGCTAATTCCCCCATTCTGACAATGCCTCTGTATAGGAAACCCTGACCCTTTGATGTGTATATCTCCACCTCGGCCTCAGGACAATTTGTGTTAATAAAAAGCATGGGTCCTGAGACAATGAGATCTTAGCTCCTTTTAGTTAGGCTCCTCTGATCCCCATATGCCTTTCAAAATTATATTTCATCTCTGGACTCTTTAAGTTACACACAGCCTTTCTCCAGATTGCTGAACCCTTCTAGATGCTGGAACAAGAACCCTGGCATAGGTTCTTTACAGAAATAATCAATTTAATATGAGGTTATTAGGGTGGGCTCCAATCCAATATCATTGATCTTTATAAAAAGGGGAAATTTAGACACAGACATTGACATGCACAGAGGGAAGATCATATGAAGACACAGGAAGAAGACAGCCATGTACAAGTCAAAGAAAGAGGCTTCTGGAAGAAGCAACGCTGCTAACACCTTGCTCTCAGGCTTCTGGCCTTAACTGTCAGAAAATAAATTTCTGTCTTTTATGCCACTCAATTTGTGCTACTTTGTTATGGGACTCCTAGAAAAGTAGCACAGATACTCATGGACAATGTTGAGCTCTCAATTCAGGACAATCTGTTGCTAAACACACTTGAGCCTTTTTCCTCTAGAATGGAAATAATGTTCCTGAGGTCACCCCAGGGATGAAACCAATCTCCTGCATGTTCACCTAATAGATGTTTTGCTAAGTACAAGGTCATGGTTATTAGTTAATCATTTATACAGCAATCACATTTTCCAAGTTGACTAGTTATGCCATAGTACAGCAAAATTAATAGATTTGTAAATATTAACTTAAAATCTTGGATAAATAATTCTTGTCCAAGCAATAGCATTTCTGATTTAAATGGTGATATACACTATTACTCTTCAGCTAGATCTCAAAGGATTTGGCCAAGTGATCATTGCACATTCGCTTCCTTGAATGTGTCCCATAATTCATGATGTCTTCCTGGGAACTTGCCTTTTCTACTCTATAGGGAACTATGCTGGCTTGATTTCTAGCAATATCTTTAAGTAGGTCATTAAGAAAAACATTCATAGGAAGCAGAGGTCAATTCTGGGCCTTTCCCCTTCCAGTTAAATTAGAAAGAGAAACAGTTCTGAAATTTATCTACTGTGCTGTGACATTTGCTTTTAAGATATTCAGTACACTTTTCAAAATTACAGATACTAACACAAACACAATATATTATGTCCAGAGTATACTTGGCATTTTAGAATTACACATTGGCTACTTAATTTTCTTATTTTATCTTTTAGAGTGAAACAATACATTAGGGAAAAAATTTTGTTGTTGTTATTGTTCTCGAGATAACCAGTGAACTAGGTTAAAATTTCCAGAGCCCACACATCTGGGAAGGTTTTATGCAGGTTTAGATTTTGTGACCTGAGGAATTATGCCACCATGAAGTTATTGTTGAAATTCTTATTATGAACATTTTCTTTTGAACTTTTCTTGTTTGGTAACAATCAAGTACACAACTCTGATTCTTATCAATAGCTGTGTCTGAGCAGGCAGGGTTACAACAAAGAAGTTTGTATACTGATTGAGCCCCCGCTGATGGGCCCATCAAATTGTTTCACCCCACATTCTTCCATCTGGTTTTGGAGAATGTTTTAGAGAGTGATCTGGAAATCATACAATATTTATTTATTCAACTATTTATTTAGCAAACTTGCATTTAATTAATAAAGATCAAGTGCTAGGTTAATAGTTACAAAAGGAATTGGCTTTGGATAGTCTATAGAAATAGAGTAAGGACAAGTTTGCTGGTAAGCCTAGAATTTGCATTTCATTTTTAACAACACCTCTGTTGTCC
Source organism: Myotis brandtii (assembly GCF_000412655.1). Taxonomy (NCBI): domain Eukaryota; kingdom Metazoa; phylum Chordata; class Mammalia; order Chiroptera; family Vespertilionidae; genus Myotis; species Myotis brandtii. Next base: position 3,820,820 of record NW_005353967.1, on the reverse strand, counting down.
ACAGAGTTGAACTCATGTGGCAATAAAAGGTGCTTAGTGTGATCCAGAGACATAATAATTTATGCCAGGTGAAAGGCAAACACCAGGAATACAGTAGATGATGCAGTCTGGGTGTATTCAAGAGCAAATAGAGCAAAGAAGATGGTGAAGTAGGCATTAACGATTACTACAAGGAGGAGCTGCAAAACTCTAGGACATGGATGTGACACCAACTGTGTTCATGAAGCTTGCTAGAACAAGAACTATGATTTTTAGAGAAGGATGCTAGTCCAGAAGGGATGACAATGTGGATACACTAAATAAAGGTTTAAATCTTTATTAATGGTAAGACAGCAATAATGGATTATTTAGAAAAGTCATTCAATTGCATATAAGCAATGTAAATGATTTTGTGATATCTTTATAATGTCTTTATAAGAGTACTAAATAAGTCATCTCTCTATAATCTATTTATCTATTTTGTAGTCATCTCTGGTTAAAATGTGGGTAGAAACCGGTTTGGCTCAGTGGATAGAGCGTCGGCCTGCAGACTGAAAGGTCCCAGGTTCGATTCCGGTCAGGGGCATGTACCTGGGTTGTGGCCACATCCCCAGGAGGAGATGTGTAGGAGGCAGCTGATCGATGTTTCTCTCTCATCGATGTTTCTAACTATCTCTCTCCCTTTCTCTCTGTGAAAAATCAATAAAATATTTTAAAAAAATAAAAAATAAAAAAAATAAAATGTGGGTAGATGTTGAGATGGATAATTCCATACATATAACAAGAGGGTATAGTTTTATTATTCACATAATGAAGCTTTGTATTGGAGAAGGGGCAGGATAGGCTGCCAAGCTAGTCCCAAAATGACTAGAGACAGCCAGGTGGAGAAACTGGTGTAGCTGTCCTTATGGTTAGAGAGTGGAACCAGATTGAGAGTTTAGTTTATTTGTATGGTTGAACATTTCATTCATATGAGCTTTTTGTTGACTTCTCCAGAAGAGGGAAAGAGAGAAGGGTGAAGATGGAAGGCTATCAGTGGTCAAACATCTAAAATGGAGACAGACTTTTAACTATAGTCTAATAATGGTGTTCCAGTGAATCAGAATTGACCTTCCACAAATTTTCAAGAGTGTCCCAGAGCTATTAATTCCCATTTGGAATTCTGTGTTCCTACCTCTACAATTTGGACTAGATGTTTCCAACAGAAACCAAAGACTTGGAAAGTTAGTCTGCGCAATGTAGACCCAGTCTCTGGCATGGTCATCAGAAAGCCACAATGAATAGAGGGTATAATCCCGTGTTCTTAGAAAAACTTTAACACAGAGGAAGAAACTGAATAAATAAAGTTTTAGTTAAAATAGATAAACTTTAAATACCCTGACCTGTGTTTTGTCAAAATAGTTGGTATGGTCAACTATTTTGACAAAACAAAGGTCAGGGTCAGTGGTACTCAACCTGTGAGTCGCGACCTTCAGAAAACACATATAGCATATCAGATATTTACATTATGATTCATATCAGTCTCAAAATTACAGTTATGAAGTAGCGACGAAAATAATTTTATGGTTGGGTGTCACCACAACATGAGGAACTGTATTAAAGGGTTGCGGCATTAGGAAGGTTGAGAACCACTGAATTAGAGGATGATAATGTCAACATTCTAAAATGCAGTAACATTGGATTTAATGCTGATGGGAAGAGGCACACTAGAAATTACCCAGAATTTTCACCTTTCAAGAAATAGCACCACAAGAGAAAATATACAAATACCAGTAATTCCAGCAAATAATAATAGCAATGTAAACAGCACAGATGACTTAGATATAACCAAACCAACAGAGCCCAACAGCTAACTGAACTTCCAAAGATCAATAGTAATATATCTTTAAGACAAAGTTCTCAGTTGGAAGGTAGAGGGGTCTTTAAAAAAATTAAATAAAACCCTAGCTCTTCCTGAAATGCTATTATTTATGGTGATAGTCAGAGCAGAAATATATAAATTTAAAGATATAATGCATAAATGATGGAGAAGATATATTGGAAAAATATTGTAAGTGTTAATTAGATATGGCTCACATTTTCAAAATAAAAACATTTAATTATAAACTCACATTTTACTTGTAAAGTGAATAGTACATGGTGGACTCACATTTACAACCTGTAGGCTCCAAAATACCCCTCAAACTATTTTTGGAGAATGTAATGAAAAAGAGGTGGAAGAGTCATAATTAAGACACAGTAATTGGATTTTAAAATCTAGTGTCCCAGTTGTATAGTAAATGAAAATGATCAAATTGGCCATTAAGTATTTTTATTTTATGACTTAGCCACAAATGGCCTCCAGTAAATTTTGGCCTAAGTAAAATAGTTGTGTGATTTCCAAACCCCGAACATCCCCCACTGGTTCTGTGATAAAGAAGCCACTGTTCGTTCAGCTCCTGGCTGGAAAGGCCCACCTCTAGATATTAGATATGTTGATCAAATGAGACCATGTTTTGAGGACTAAGCCTAATTCCAAACCATGGAGGAAACCCAAACAGTCCAGGAGTGAAGAAGAAACCACATGTAACAACACATAGTCTTCTATTTTTAGCTCAAGTTTAAACTGTGATGTTCCCAGATGATTTTTTCAGTGAACCCAGTGTTATGTGGGTATGGCTGTCCCTGAACAAATGCAAATAGAGTGTGTGAAAGTACCCTTAACTACCCTTTTACTTATAATTCTCAGTGATATGGATTTATTTTAAGTGCTGTTTGATTTATTAGATTGTTGTGCAAAACAGATAAAAATCAATATAAGAAAAATAGCCACAAGAGAGTGTGTGTGTGTGTGTCTAAAGCCATTATAGAGGGGAGTTTGGATAAGACTTTATCTCAACAGCAAAATGCTGTTTTCTTCCAAGCTTCTATAAACTTTTTCTTTAACATAACACTTAATGAAAAAGAAGAAAGAAAAACAGTAAAATTGATTTTAACAAGGAAAACTCTTCTCAGAGTAAAAACTATTTAATCTGGTCAAATTGAACATGTCTAACAGACATTTACCTTTTGTAAAATGATCATTTTATTTAGGGATAAATGTAGATTTATATGCACTTGTAAGAACTCATACAGAGAAATACTCTTTACCCAGTTTCCTCCAATAGTAACATCTGCAAAATTACAGTAAATATTGCAACCAGAATATTGACATTGATAGTCAAAATACAAAACACTTCAATCAGCATCATGATCCCTCACCTTGTCTTTTTATAGCCATAGCCACTTCCTTCCCAACCCCTTCATCCTCCTTAACTATTATTAACAACTAACCTGTTCTCTTTGTCTATAATTTTCTAAGTTCAAGGATGTGATAAAATGAAATCATACAGTATGTACCTTTGGGAATTTTCATTTTTTAATGAGCATAATTCTCTAGAGATCCAGCCAGGTTGTTGTGTATGTCACTATAGGTAAGGTGCCATGTCTCTACTACTGTTTTCAATATATTTTTTTTGCCTTTGGGTTTCATGTGTTTAATTATAATGTATCTTGGCATGAACTCTTTTAGGTTCATCCTCTTTGTAGTTCATGTGGCTTCTTAAATCTGTAGGTTGGTGTCTCTTCCCAAATGTGGGAAGTATTCAGACTTTTTTTTTCCTTTGAGAATCTTTCATGCCCTTCTTTCATATCTTCTTCCAGGGCTCTGACACAAATGTCATATACTTTGTTATAGTCCTACTGTTCCCTGAGGCACTATTCTAATTTTTCAGGCTTTTTTTCTCTGTGTTGTTCAGATCGGGTATGGTAGATCACTAATGCAATTGTAGAGCTTGAAGAAATTTTATCTCATGTTGTGATTTTGAACCTGGACTTCGGGGAGAATATATATCCTCTATAATTCAAAGTAAAGTGAGTGTGTGTGTGTGTGTGTGTGTGCGCGCGCGCGCACGCGCGTGCGTGCATACATGCACATGAACGTGTTGTGTTCTGGGGCAATGTCCATAAAACTCACTTCATTCTAAAAATGGCCCCCACCACGCTCACCCCTGCATACCAAGCTACTTTCAGAACTGATGACGTCTTCAGGTCTCTACTCTTTAGTGGCAATTCCATGATCCCTTTCCATGTCTGTCACTTCTTGCCCATGGAGATATTTATTGAAAAAGCACAGGACATTTAACATGTGTGGCCACTCCAGGCTAGAGACTGGGGTGAGTGTTGCCAATCATGAACAAGATTTGTATTTAAGAACAAAGAACCCCCCACCTTGGAAAGATGGTATATTGTGTTTGCTGAGGGTGGTATGGAGGTGTGACTGAGAGGATAACAGACATCAAATACAAAATCCCCTCAGATAAAGCCAGGCTCATATCTCCTGGTTCACTCCCACAACATGGCCAGAGCCTTGCTGAAGTTCACTTGATTCCTTGAATGCATCACCCTCTATCTTCCCAGACACTGCACAGGTGAGTCCATGATCTCTAACTCCCATTTCTTCATTTTCATGTGCATATACAGGGGACATGTGAAAACCACAAAACAATTCTCTATGAAACCCTAATGCTAGTAAATAAACACAAGGCAGAGATAACTTTCAAGGGAAATTTAATTGAGAAAGAGTGAATAAATTATAAATAGAACACCCAGATAAAACAATAACCCAATTACTATTTTACTTATTTTCTATTTCCACTCTAATAAATCAACACAAGTTTGGTGGCTTAAAACAACACAGTTGTAACCTCTTCCATTTCTGGAGCCCAAAAGTCTGAAAGCATCTTTCACTGGGCTAACATCAAGGTGTCGGAAAGACCGGTTCCTCCTGGAGACTCTAAAGAAGAATTATCTTCTAGCATTTTCCTAGCTCTGGAGGTTGCCTGTGTTCTTTGGTTTATGAGCCATCCCTTGCATCACTGCAACCTCTTGCTTCCACTATCACATCCTGTCTTGTCTATAGTTACTTGTCCCTCTGCCTCCTTCCTGCAAGAACTCGTGTGTCACATGTAGAATGTACCTGCATAATCCAGAGTAATCGTCCCACCTAAGAACACCATCTCTTCCATGACCCTTTTGCCATAAAAGGCAATATTCACAGGTTCGAGGACTAAGATGTGGCTCTCTGGGAGATCATTATTCAGTCTACTCCAAACATTAAAAATTAAATCAATAAAAACAATGTTCCCCTCTCTCTGGCCCCACTAACTCTCACCACAAAAATTGGGCCCAGATAGTTTTACAGCAAAAAAGAAAATGTTTAATTTACCTGAGAAAAATAATCTTTATTTCATTAAAAAATATTCAAAATCTAGAAAAAAATGAAAGTTACTCAACTATTATTTTAAGGCCAATGATCTGAAACTATACATAACAACATTCAAAATGATTATCATGAACTAATCTTGCTTATGGATAAAAGTGCAAATATATGGGTGAAAAGTGCATGCTGTTCATTACATTATTCCCTATATTTTCCAAACTTCACAGTAAAACCACCGTGATAACAGCAGTTCAAACAAAGGTGTGTAAGGTGAGAGAAGGTGATTTTTTTTGTCCCTTCTGCTGCCTTCTGCTTTTTTTTTTCTTTTAGTAGCTATATGTTAAACCATCACAATGGGAGAAAAGGAAAGAAAGAGGGAGAATGAAGGTGTTAGAGAGAGAGAGTACCTAAGGGGCAATGTCTAGAGAGAGACTGAGACAGAAGGATGAGAAGAAGGTAGGTGGGAATAGGAAAATGTCCTTTCTTGCTTTAGATTCTTGCTTTAAAATAAAGAGGGCAGTTTCTCCTTTTCTTCTGGGAAAACACCCAAGAGCAACAGGGTCACAGGAAACACATATGCAAACTCGGTATTTGATGAACTAGGGAGACATATGTAAGCATGAACCACAGGATGTGGGAAAGGATGCCAAGTGCAGAGCAGGCAAAGGCTGCAGAAGGTGCTGAGGGCAGGACTGGAGACAGCAAAGCTCAGGCTACTGGCACAGGGCCACTCAAAGTCAGTTGCACTCTGCAGGGAAAATCCCACAATTCTTTTTCTGTTAAATGGAAAAGTATACCTAAAAACTTAGAAGGAGAATCAGCAACTGCATCTTGATGTGGTTTCAGGAAATGGAAGATGGGAATAAACATGGAAGCACGGGGCTTGATCGTTTTGCAGGTAGCTGCCTTGCATGGATGAGAGGATGAACTGAGCGCATCTGCATGGTGAAAAGCTGTGCCACATTGATGCTGGCTTGGGAGAGGAGAAAGGGTGGGAGAATGCTTTCCTACATGCACATTCGTGCCACTACATGAATAACTCAAGGTCATGGTCCTGACTTCTCCCAGAGATTATTTCTCAGGATAGCATTAGTGCAGGAAAACTAGCCTAATTCAAATTTGAGTATATGTAAAGAGGAACCCTCGTCATACTAGATAACAGCCACTGGGAAGAAAAGGAGGAGTGGGCAGGACATCAAATGGCAGGCAAAGATCTCCCACCATTAAGATGTCACCACTGGGCAAAGGAAATTTAGATCAGATATATTGACTTTTGGCATATATAGTTCTTAGCCAGTGGTGTGCTGGGGTAGCTTTACCACTTGCAAGAGCAGTAGCTCACATTTCTTCCTAACTCCAAGTTCAGTGACATTGTAGTGGTGGCTTGAAATTGGTCCTGGTGGTGGTTTACAGTATGAAAACGAAAATGGTACAAATCAGGTATTTGATTTTTTTTTCCTTTGGAAAGCTGATCACTAAACATTTATCAGCATATCACTGATGCTCATAATATTCCTGGTATAGACTTGATTCCCTCTCTCTCTCTCTCTCTCTCTCTCTCTCTCTCTCTCTCTCTCTCCCTGTCTCTTTTCACAACAAAAGAGTTAACTAACTTACTCACAAGATTGTAAAAATTGTAAGTGGCAAAGAACTTAAACACAGACCATTATTCTCCACACTATAATCTTAATCACAGTAAATTATAGCAAAAAAAGCCATGAATTTAACAACATCAACATCAATTACAACATTATAAGACAGTTGCCTTAACAAAATGAGTGGAATCCCAAGATACTACAACTCAGGAAAGGTGTAGATCAACAAGGAAGTGAAAGAAAACCAAAGCCAGGAAGCATAGGATAGAAATAATAACAAACCAACCAAATAACCAATCAACAAACAAACAAAAATAAATCTATCAAACAATTGAAAAGCAAATGGAAAATACCTTAGAGAAGAACAACACTATCATTGTTGAAAACAAAGAATCGGCAAAAATTAAAAGCAAGCAAAATACTAGAAATGACAAAAAGTTTTTAAAAGACTGGAGAGAAAGAGCGCAGTAGAAAAAAGAGGAACCACCCCTTCAGAAGAAGAAGAAGAAGAAGAAGAAGAAGAAGAAGAAGAAGAAGAAGAAGAAGAAGAAGAAGAAAGGAAAGGAAAGGAAAGGAAAGGAAAGGAAAGGAAAGGAAAGGAAAGGAAAGGAAAGGAAAGGAAAGGAAAGGAAAGGAAAGGAAAGGAAAGGAAAGGAAAGGAAAGGAAAGGAAAGGAAAGGAAAGGAAAGGAAAGGAAAGGAAAGGAAAGGAAAGGAAAGGAAAGGAAAGGAAAGGAAAGGAAAGGAAAGGAAAGGAAAGGAAAGGAAAGGAAAGGAAAGGGAAGGACAAATGATAGCAACCAAATTCTGTAACAGTATCATTCCTGAGAAGTTGGCAGAAATAAAACAAAACCTCAACCTTCAGCTTGAAAAGGCATATAATATCCCATAAAAGAAGCAACATCTATGCATATTCTAGCACATTTGATCAACTTCCCATAAAAATATATTTAATATTCAAACCAAATGATCAAATCACCATTACAGTGGAAAAGTCAGGCTGGTCTTATTCTCCTCTGTGTCCATATCCAGTGTGAAATCAGAGCAACAGATTTATAGAATTAAAAACATGAGACACTAGAATTCCATATCCAGCCAGAAAGGCCATGTAAATTTTCCCACAGGTGAAATAAAAATCCTAAGCAAGAATACCACCAGTGGTCTGCAGCAACCTTGTGGGCTATCCATAGGCATGAGTGTCTTTCTTTGCTGTAATGTCTTAGAACCAGAGTCCTGGATCCCAGATGGGCACACCCCCAGAAAAAATACTCCATTTTTCCCTAGCCAGTTTGGCTCAGAGGATAGAGCATCAGCCTGTAGATTGAAGCGTCCTGGGTTTGGTTCTGGTAAATTATACTTTAGTTGCAGGCTTGATTCCCGGTCCTGGTTGGGATCCATGCAAGAAGCAACCAATCTATGTGTCTCTCTCACATCAATATTTCTCACTCTGTATCTCTCCTCCTTCCCACTCTCTCTAAAAATCAGTGGAAACATATATATTTTCAGAGCTAGAATTCACCATCCCTGCCTGTTTTTGTGTTACATATAAATGGAATCAGACAATATGTACTCCTTTTGCTCAAGAAAATGTTTATAAGGTTCTTTCCTGTTGCTGTATGTATAGGTAGTCTCTTTGTTTCTAAAGCTGAATGTTGTTCTATTTTTATGAATATCCAATGTCCTGTTTATGGCTACTGAGATGTGAACCTCATTTCTGGCCCTTGTCATCTGACAGGCTTTTATCCAGAATATGGAGACATGCAACCACTATAATGGATACAATAAAGAAACTGACAGCAACAGATGTTGGTGAGGATGTGGAGAAACTGGAACTCTCATACATAGCTGGTGAAATGTAAAATGGTGAAATCATCTTGGGAAATGTTTTGGTCATCTATCTATATAAAACCCTAATATGCAAATTGACCAAACAGCAGAATGACCAATGCAATGACCAGTTGCTATGATGCACACTGACCACAGGGGGCAGATGCTCAATGCAGGAGCTACACCCAGCCCACAGGCCCCAGGCCAGCCAAAGCAGGTACCAGTGGGGGCCCCACCCCAATCATCTCCCACAGAGGGAGGCAAGCAGTGGTGGAGGAAGCAGGGGGTGGGGCCAGCAAGCAGGTGGTGCCAAGCCAGCCAAGGTGGATGCAAGTGGGCCTTCTCCCCTGATTGCCCCGCCGGTCACCCCACAGATCGGCCCTGATTGCTGGCCAGGCCTAGGGACCCTTCCCATGCACGAATTTCATGCACTGGGCCTCTAGTTTCTTATAAAGATAAATAAAGACCTGCCCTATGATTAAGCAACTCTAGTTAGTTATCTGAGAGAAATGAAAACATATGTCCACAAAATAAATTGTATAAAAATATTCATTATATTCTTATTGAGTAATAGTCAAAGTCTTATTTTATTGCAATTTACATAAAAATGCCAATTAGAATTAACTTTGTAAAATGAAAAAGTAAATAATAATAACTATAAATTTTGGAGAAAGGAGCAAATTGGCCTCTCAGTTATTAAGAAGTATTATAAAGCTACAAAATTTTATAACACCCTGGTAATGTTGCATGAAAAGACAGATGACTTTTGAGAAAAAAAAGCTAAAAACAAAAAGATACAGAGATATACCAATACATAGAGGGGTTTACTATTTTACAAAGGGGGCCTTGAAAATGGAGAAAGATATAATAATGGATTGCTGCTTAACCTTTCACATTAGGGCAGATGAGCAGCCATGTTAAAAAAGTAGATTAAGTTTGAATATTCTACCTGACAGATTACATCATAATAACTTTCATGAGGATCACAGTTGTTTTAATTCACATGTTCAAAAATAAAGCATGTGTTCAACCCAATATTCTCTTCCTAGCAGGTAAAAATTAGATAAATTCCAACACCTTGATTATAAACTAGAAATACATATCCAGCCAGAAATGCCATATGTCTCAGTCCATAACTGAGAATCCAATAAAAACCTATAACAGTTATAAATAATGGTAGAATATTAAACATATATTCTTTAAAATTAGTAATGAGCCAGTCATGTTCACTTTTCCTGCTTGAGTTCAAAATGGCACACACATAAAAATAAATAAATAATAAAAGCAGGCAAATTGCAAAGAAGAAAAAAATTCCTCATTAAGACAATGTTAAGTCTGCAAAGAAAAAATTTCCAGATTATCTATTACTAGAAGCCTGGTGCATGATATTCATGCACTGGGGTGGAAGTGGGGGTCTGGGAACCCTCGCTTCTTACTGCCCTTCTGCTTGCTGCTCCTTACATCTTGACTGGTTGCTCCTTAGCACTGCTGCAGAGGCGGGAGAGTCTCCCACCGCCACCACCGCTCCACTTGCCAGCCGTGAGCTCGGCTTCTGGCTGAGCAGTGCTTCCCTTGGGAGCACACTGACCAACAAGGGGCAGCTCATGCATGGAGCGTCTGCCCCCTGGTAGTCAGTGCGCATCATAGCAACCGGTTGTTCTGGTTGTTCTGCCTTAAAGGTTGCTTAAGCTTTTATTATATAGACTCGAGGCCCAGTGCACAAAAATTTGTGCACTCGGAGGGGTCCCTCAGCCCGGCCTATGCCCTCTTGCAGTTTGGCACCCCTCGGAGGATGTCCACCTGCTGGCTTAGGCCCGCTCCCTGGGGGATCGGGCCCAAGCTGGCAGTCAGACATCCCTCTGGCAGCCCAGCAGCCCTCGGGGGATGTCCACTTACCAGCAGGGAGCAGACCTAAACTGTAGCTGGACATCCTTAGTGCTGCTGAGGAGGAGGGAGAGGCTCCCGCCACCACCGCTGTGCTGGCAGCCAATAGCCTGGCTTGTGGCTGAGCAGAGCTACCCCTGTGGGAGTGCACTGACCACCAGGGGACAGCTCCTGCATTGAGCATCTGCTCCCTGGGGGTCAGTGTGTGTCATTGTGACCAGTCATTCCCAGTCGTTCTGCTGTTAGGGTCACTTTGCATATTACCCTTTTATTATATAGGATAGAGGCCTGGTGCACAGGTAGGGGCCGGCTGGTTTGCCCTAAAGGGTGTCCCGGATCAGGGTGGGGGTCCCGCTGGGGGGCCTGGCCAGCCTGGGTGAGGGGCTGATGGCTGTTTGCAGGCTGGTCAAGCCCCCCCAGTGGGGACCCTCACCCCATGGAGGTTTGGCCAGCCTGAGTGAGGGGCTGATGACTGTTTTCAGGCTGGCCACACCCCCTTTAGGGTTGGGGGTCCCCACTGGGGTGCTTGGTCAGTCTGGGTGAAGAGCTGAGGGCCGATTTCAGGCTGGCCAAGCCCCCTGGCAATGGAAGCTCCCAGCCTCTCCTTTTTTTCTTTTTTTATTCTGGGATTTATTTACCTTCTATAATTGAAACTTTGTAGCCTTGAGTGGAGCCAGCCAGGGCAGGCAGGAAGCTTGGCTTCCTCCATTGCCAGGGGCAACCCAAGCCTCCTGCTCACTCCAGCTCCATGGAGCTGACCTGAGGGGTATTGAGGGGTGATGGAGGCGGCCTGGGAGTTTGAGGAGCGCAGAAAGGAGCTGCCTTTTTCAGAACCCCTGACCCATGATGCCAGAGGCCAAGGTGGGGCGTGACCGAGCCAGGAGCTCTTACCCATGGAACTCGGACTTTCCCTCACCTGCCTTCGCCGCTGGGCTTTCCCTCGCTTACCTGCCTTCGCTGCTGGTGCGGAGGTTTCCCTGCACAGCGGCTCTGCTGCCACTTGGCAGAAGGAACCTGTGGTCCTTCTGGGCAAGCGGTAGCGGCCATTGGGGGCACTCACAGCCACCGCCGCCATGTGGGGAGTACAGGAAGCCCTCCGCTGGGCCCCGCCTACCCTGCCCCCGTCCCCGACACTGCAAGTCTCCACCCATCTGCCCTGCTGCGCATGCAGTCTGCTGATTGGTTGTTATGTGACAGTATCCTGACCAATTTGCATATTACCCTATTATTAGATAAACTAGAGGCCCAGTGTGCACGACATTGTGTACAAGTAGCCCGCTTCTGTGAGCCACCATGCAAGCCGTGGCCCTGCCTCGCTGCGGGCCCCAGAGCAGAGTCCCACCAGCTGGCGTCACAGGATCCAGAGCCCTGGCCACTGGCGCAGCCATGGTACCCATCAATGCACCTCCTGGTGAGTCCGGTCATTGGTCCTTATGGCATCATGGCATTATGGCCTCAGGCCTTTTATTATATAGATGAGAGATTTAGTTCAAACTGTTGAATATAAAATAAATATACAAAATAAAGAACATTTTCATTAGTCACTTTTTCACAGTAGGAAAGTCTAATTATAAGCAAGATTTACAATAAGAACAAAGTTTAAGCTCCCTGAAAATAAATCTAGCAAATGATGATGTAAGAATTTAAGAAAGAAAATTATAATGCTTGATTAAAAGACATTGAAAGAGGCCCAAATGAATTGATATAAAGATATAATTTATAAATGTCAATGATCACTGATTATATGTTTCCCACAATTACAACTAAAATTCCAAAACATTTTCACCATTAAAATTGTTCAGCTGATTATCAAAGGATAAAGCACTACAAATAGCCAAGACATTTTAAAGAATAAGATAAGGGGATTTCATTTACCTTATCAAGACTTATTACAAAGCTGGTGGTATTACTGCAATAAATAAATAAATAACCTAAAATAAATTAGAGCAGAAAGCCTAGGTAGAGGTTCACATATTATGGAAAATTGATAGATGACAAAGGTAGCATATAGCTCTACAAGGAAAGGACATCTTATATAATAAAAGGGTAATATGCAAATTGACCCTAACAGCAGGACGACTGGGAATCACTGGTCAATATGACACACACTGACCACCAGGGGACAGATGCTCAATGCAGGAGCTGCCCTCTGGTGGTCAGTGTGCTCCTACAGGGGGATCTCTGCTCAGCCACAAGCCAGGCTGACAGCTGCCAGCACAGCTGTGGTGGCAGGAGCCTCTCCCGCCTCCTCAGCAGCGCTAAGGATGTCCGACTGCAGCTTAGGCCTGCTCCCCGCTGGCAATTGGACATCCCCCTAGGGCTCCCAGGCTGCCAGAGGGATGTCTGACTGCCAGCTTTCTGACTGCCAGCTTAGGCTGAACCCCTGGGGAGCAGGCCTAAGCCAGCAGGTGGACATCCCCTGAGAGGTCCCAGACTGTGAGAGGGCATAGGCCAGACTGAGGGACACCCCCCCACCAGTGCACAAATTTTTGTGCACTGGGCCTCTAGTTTTAATAAATAAACTACCATGACTAGTTTTTAATTTTAAAAAGAATGATACTGCATATATACAAAGACTTAACTCCAAAAGATTATGTAACTTATATAGTGAAAAGCAAATTTTTAAACATAGAAATTGGCTCATGACTACCTGTGCATCGGTAAAGACACCCCTTTCACCACTCCTCACCCAAACGTCTCACATAAATGTTCTGCTCTTACACACATGAACCCAGCACAGCTGTGGGTTTCCAAATTAAAGGCTGGGCTTTTAAGTGATCAGTGCAATTACACACGTGAGCACCAGGAGAGGTGCCACAGTAGGTCAGGGTGGCAATGAAGCCAGGGGGGCTGTGACTGGACCCATCCTTAAATCGTTTTGGAATCACCTGCAGCACAGAAACCAAGAGGGAAAAGAGTCACTTACTTTTCAAGGGAAATGTGCAAAATACACTGGCCATTATCTTCTTGGAAATGATGTGTTCTTTAACTGTTGTTTTGAACTTGACCCACATCCTCCCTGACTAGCATCCCCAAGTCCGAAAAGATTGGGGATGTTGGAACCAGGAAACCAGGGAGGGAGCATTGCCTTTAGGCTGGGCTCAGCCTCCATCAGCACCCTGGGGCCCTGGAGATCTGCTCTCCTCAGCATCCTGGGGCTCTGGCAACTTGCTGTCCTCAGCGCCCTGGGGCTCTGGCAACCTGCTCTGCTCAGTTTCTGCATCTGTAGAACCGAGGGCCTGGCCCAGGAAAGGGGGGATTGGATCCCAAGCCATCCTCTCTGCTGATTCCTCTCTGCCTGTGTGAGCTCATTCCAGGGGGGAGGCACCCCTACACCCTATCTTCAGGCCCAGCAGCCACTATGCCCCACACACCTTGCTGGGGGCCTCAGTGTAGTGATCATGAGGTAATCACCCGCCTGTGTGTTGGGCTCACAGCTGCAGCTCAACCTTATAACACCCTGGAGGAGCGATTATCTGCTGTCATGCTTTAATTCTTAATTAAAACAAGACCCAGCACTAAAATAGGATTGGGGAGGGGATTATACTCCTCTCTGGTGAGACAAGGGGTGTGTGGGCTCCCTGAGAGCTGGGGTCAGGCCCCCAGCCCATACAGAGCACAGAGTCACTCTGGCTAAAATCTTGGCACTGCATATTTCGCCTAGGATTTCCCCAAAAAGCAGAGGTCCTGGGACTTTCTGATGTCAACAGCACTCCAGGGCACTTTCAGGTTCATACTCCTTTAACCTTTTAAGCAGAATTGTGAGCTGTGTTCTCATTAGCAGGTTTCTGTGGCAAGTAAAAGGGAGGGGCTGGGGCTCATCGCGCTCATTACAGAAAATTGGAATAACCGGTGTTGTATTTAATACAGGCTGGCCAAACCTGCAATTAAAGAAAGTAATTTTAAACCGTGGTGAAATATTAATATTAAAAGTGTTTCAAGGACAGAAATCTAATTAACACAAGTTAAAGAAAAGCCTTAAAGATTCTAATTTTATGATCTTCTTAAATAAAAATTAACCTGATTAGAGTTCTCTCTTAAAGGTTACATTTATTAAAAAGTTCCAAGCAATTTAACTACAATGGGTTTCGACATGACAGCTTCCTGTCTGCACAGCCTCTCTATTTTTAAATTTTATGAGGCTCCTCTGGCCGAGTTTTGTAGCAGTTACGATGAAAATCCGGATGCATAGCACCCTTTAAAAGGAGGAGAAAAAAGTGGAAAAAGAGGAAGAGGGAGAAGAAAGGAAAGTAATCAATTTGGTATCAAATTTATTCCAAAGCAGAGAAGTGCATATATAATTTTTTTTCAGATGGTAGAGAAAAAAAAAGACATGCAGGGAGGTCAAAGGTCACACAAAGAGGAGACAGTATTGTGTAGGAACTGTCACGCATCACCACCTATTTTGACATGCACGGGGCCGTTTGTTGTCTGTCGAACATGCAAATTAAGTGCCTGCTGTCATAGCTGGCCGATATCTGAAAGTGGAAAATGAGACCACCTGTAACCAGTGAATGGAGTGATGGACAAGCATTCAGGGCTCGTCATCTCGGAGGCCATTCACTCCACCTTCGAATTGCATATGACATGTAAAAATCTTTTCTTAATATTCACAACCAGGAAGTTTGGGGAATTATGGAGGCTTCAACTGCTGCATGTAATGGCTTCTCCAAGCAGACAGCTGTGACTGGGAGCCGGCTTGATAATTAGGTGTCCAGGAAGATTTTATGCTACGAATCAGTTAAAAGGGAGAAAAGAAAAAGAAAATAATGGCAAGCAAAACTCCGCTGGGATGGAAATTGCGTTAACCCTTGTGTGGCTTTTTCTGCTTGTGAGCTTTCTAGGAACCAGGATTAATTTTCTAGATGCAGTGTAGTCATACCTCCCTGTGCCAGGCTTTCATTTGTCCGCGTGCCCCATGTACAGGATGGATTGACCAGAGAATTTGGACGCCTGTCCAGGAAAGGGTCACTCGGCAATAAATGTGATCCCTCTTTCCAAAGTGATGTAGTGCTTGTTCACATGCACTTGAATTTTCTGTCAAAATAAAAATTTTGAGAGGTTTATTCTATCAAAATAATAGGCAGGAACAGAGAATGATAGCTGCCTTCATGCAAATCAAAGTGCTTAATATGCAGCTTCAGTCCTTTGCAGTATTTCTTCCCCAGATATCCATGCTTACTGTGTGAAAGGGGCACCCATAGCAAAGTGGCGGCTATACAGAAAGAACCAGGAAATAAAGCTTGATTGAGAACTTTGTACGCCATGCATTTAGATTGAAACTGAAAAGTGAAGTGCACTGGACAACCTTTAACTGATTCTGGCTTATTTAAAGTTTGTCTAAAATCACCATTCCTTCTCCTCAAAGGCCAATTCCCTAATTCCAAGTTGAGTGTGATTGGTGAAATCCAGACAGTTGTCTCCCTAGATATGGCTACTCCTTCCTCCAGGAACCCTCAGTCCTGGACAAATTGCACCAACTTCAGTGGGGGTTGGGGTCTGAATCTAAGCATGGAACTCCCTGGCCCTGGCCAGCTCCTTTTTCCTCCTGGCCTTTCTCTCAGCATGTCAATAGAAGCACTTTGTTCCAATAGCATGTACATACAACATTAGACAGTTCCTTCTCCCAAGGAAGCCATGGGAGCTATAACTAGTTTCTAATGTGTACATATATGTGAAATAAATGTCTATGCCAGGGTTGGGGTAAGATGATTTCATCTTTCTTCATCTGAGGATCACAAGATTTTTTTAAAGAATTGTATTCTGAAATGGAAAGATCACCATCCTTTACCCTCATCTACGTAAATGACCGTATGTTTCATATTGTTTGGGAAGTAGCAGTTATTTGTATTACTTCCTACCTTCATGTTGCTAGTGCAGAAAAGTCAAAGTGATAATAATGGTGAAACTCTCTTTCATCTGTACTGGTAAGTATTTATTGAGGACCTACTATGTGCCCAGTTGCATGTACCAGTGTTGCTTCAATTTTCAAGAGTAAAAAACCAGATGCATCCCAGAAAAACATTTGCATAAATAATTCTGACCTAGAATGACTTCTAACTTGGAGAAATATAGAACCTGGAAAGTTATGCTCTTATGCTTCTGATACAGCAACAAAGTGATATGTCCAGCAGAGGGTCATATGGACGATATTTAGGTAGACACTTGGAGTGGCCACAAAAAGTGAGTTCCTTTAAAGGGCTATGCATTCCCATCAATAGAAGCACTTTGTTCCAATAGCATGTACATACAACATTAGACAGTTCCTTCTCCCAAGGAAGCCATGGGAGCTATAACTAGTTTCTAATGTGTACATATATGTGAAATAAATGTCTATGCCAGGGTTGGGGTAAGATGATTTCATCTTTCTTCATCTGAGGATCACAAGATTTTTTTAAAGAATTGTATTCTGAAATGGAAAGATCACCATCCTTTACCCTCATCTACGTAAATGACCGTATGTTTCATATTGTTTGGGAAGTAGCAGTTATTTGTATTACTTCCTACCTTCATGTTGCTAGTGCAGAAAAGTCAAAGTGATAATAATGGTGAAACTCTCTTTCATCTGTACTAGTAAGTATTTATTGAGGACCTACTATGTGCCCAGTTGCATGTACCAGTGTTGCTTCAATTTTCAAGAGTAAAAAACCAGATGCATCCCGGAAAAGCATTTGCATAAATAATTCTGACCTAGAATGACTTCTAACTTGGAGAAATATAGAACCTGGAAAGTTATGCTCTTATGCTTCTGATACAGCAACAAAGTGATATGTCCAGCAGAGGGTCATATGGACGATATTTAGGTAGACACTTGGAGTGGCCACAAAAAGTGAGTTCCTTTAAAGGGCTATGCATTCCCAGACCTGGGTGTTCTTAGTGCCTGAGAACTGGTTATTTAAATCTCCGGAGCAATATGGAACAGCATGGAAACTCCTGGGGCCCTGGGAAGCCACATCTCCATATTGGGTGGGGTTCCCACAAGCTATGCTGGGACACCAGGCAGTGGGTTGGGCTCTAGAAGCCTGGAAATTAGGCAGAGAAGGGGATTAGTGAGAAAGCCTGTAGAGCAGTGGTTCTCAACCTTCCTGATGCTGTGACCCTTTAATACAGTTCCTCATGGTAACCCCCAACCATAAAATTATTTTTTTTATTCATGCATTCGTTTATTCATTAATTCTTTCTAGATTCCACATGATGATGGAAGAGATTCTAAGAAGAAATATACATAGACTTGAGGTAATATGTCCCAATTATTTCTTGCCCAGGCTATTTGGTTTAGTGTGTTATTTTTATCAAGTTCAATTACAGGAAACAAACTATTTCCTAGTAAAATTCAAAGGAAAGCATCTTTAATTGTCCTACTTGCTACAGCCTATAGCAAGAACATCAGCTTCACTAAAACAGAAGGAGTGAATGTGCGAGAAAGGAACTTTGCACTTTGTGCAGTTTAAGGAAGGCCAGAGTCTGGGGTCCGTGAACAGGTGCTGAACAGAAAGACAGTCTGCTTTCCCTGAGGATAAAGACATAAGTTCTCCAGAGGTAGCACCATGGCTGTCTATGCCTCAAGTGATGCACAGCGTATATCTTATATTTATCTTTCTGGCTTAAGGGGGCAATTTTGGTTCCCAAATAATGGAGCTAGTTGGAAAGGCTAGGTTGGAGTTTGGGAAGAGGTGCTCCAACGGGAGAGTCCTGGAGACGGGAAATGGGGCCATCCAGGAGGAAGTCTGGTGAACCATTGTTGGCCCAGCTGTCAACATTCCAGGGCATTCTGGGCTCTGAGAGTCTCTGAACTGAGGTTCAGATTCCCTGAGTCACGGGCAGCTTGGTGGCAGTCCCCCTCCGTGATTAGTCTCCAAATCCACATGAGTTCACAGAGGGAATTATTCTAGAACAATTTGGAGGTTTTATTGTTTCTTATTTTTTAAAAAACACTTCCCTTGTGCCATGTATTACACTAAGCACTTATCAAATATTAATACTCAAAACAACCCTCGGAAGAAGGCACTGTTGTTTTTATTTTACAGATGAATGAACCAAGATCTGCTCTTGCTTTCTGCTTATTTTATATTTTGTTCCCCTCTCAAAATTCTGAAAAATGCATGATGATAATGATGGCAGTTGTATTTTTTTCTATAAGAAACACATTACTTTAACTCGAAAACTTGAAATGTAAAAATTAAAATTTCAGGCCCTGGCGGGGTAGCTCAGTTGGTTGGAGCATTCCCAGGTTGGATCCCTGGTAGGGCGTATATAGGAGGCAATGTCTCTCTCATATTGATGTCTCTCTCTCTCTCACTTTCTCTCTCTTTCCCTTCCTTTCTCTCTCAAGTCAATGAAAACGCATCCTCAGGAGAGGATTAAAAACAATTAAATTTTAAAGAGGCAATGTCTCTCTCATATTGATGTCTCTCTCTCTCACTTTCTCTCTCTTTTCCTTCCTTTCTCTCTCAAGTCAATGAAAACACATCCTCAGGAGAGGATTAAAAACAATTAAATTTTAAGGTAACAATTCAAAAGGATTCTTTCTTGTGAAGATTAATTTGTTGATTTGCACTTTAAGTAGGAAACTGTTTAGGTAATCTCTTTGACTGGTTTTCTTGCTGTATTGTGTTAATTAACTAGGGCATGAATGAACACTGACATAGAAATACAAACACGTCCATCCATATTTAGTTTATCCATTTACTCAGCCTTCATCCTCTGGACACCTATTCACGTGTTACCAAACACTGGGTGTGAGCTAGAGTTATACATGAAAGCTACCCTCAAGGATCCTAGGCTTACAGAACAGACAAGTCAAGAAAGGAAGATGTACTGGGAGTCCGAGGTGTATAGAGAGAATCCCAGTGGGATGTTGAGAAGATATGAAGTGGGGAGAAATCTGTTCCAACTGAAGTCAAAAGTGTCTGAGGGACACACTTGAGAGACACAGGTAGATCCCTCACCCTGTGAAAAGGAGCAGTCACTTCTTTCCGGGGCGGTAGGCTTCCTCCACAGGCAGTGGCCCTCTTCCCTGCCCGCTCCTAGACAAAGTCTTCTGTAATCTGCTGGCAGTTTGATTTGTTGCTTCCCAAAACCCAGCCTCTGATAAAATCATCTTCCAGTCTGATAAATTGCCGATGTGAAAGAAGATTGCTCAGACATCATTCAACTAAACACATCAGCATTTTCTTTCTCTCATTTGAACTGGAAATGGACTTAGCATGTCCTTAGTCCATTGAATTTGTCATCTATTAGAACAGTTTGTTTAATTCATCTTTATAAGTCTCTTATTAAGTGATCCTCATCCCCACCCATAGTCTTTGCTGGTTGGTGCCTTCTCAGCTCTAGCAAACAGGCAGCTCTAATTTCTATTTATGGAATATTTTCCATTTTTTCCATGGTGGAAAATGCTAAGTAATAATTATTGAAGATAAATGTCATATATAAACACATTATTTTATATGTGAAGTTTGTTTTAACCGCTTAAAGTTGAGCATTTTGGATTCTAAATTTCTTAGAAAATGTGGCTTCTTTTTAAATATAAAATTGTGTATTGTTATTATTTCAAGGTTTACAAAGCTTTCAAGTTATGGACAAAAATTAGTTTTTGACACACAAGTCAGGCATTTTTTTTTCTATTTTTCCCTTAAAGGTTGTTTCAGGTTATTTGTAGTCAAAGAGCTGAGTAAGTGGAGAATCTTATAAATGTTTAATTTCAGTTTCTTACAGCTCTTGGAGGAGGTGCACCATTTTTCACTGCAAACGTGTATTTGAAATGGGGACTCCCTGTAATACACTAAAATAGGAAATGCCAGATTATGATATAAGAAAAAAAAACTCTCTGACTAATCCTAAAAAATACCTCCATGGTCTTTGTTTTCTCGTGGGATTATATTTATACTAGAGGCCCAGCGCATAAAATTTTGCAGGTAGGGTCCCTAGGGCCTAGCCTCCTGGATCAGGGCCATCTTATGCCCGTTCGCCAGTCCCCAGGCCAAACGCCGCCTCTGCTGCCAGGCTGAAGGCCATTGGGATCACCAGCTCATCCCCAGCTACTCAGGGGCTCAGGCCTACAGGAAAGCAGGCGCTGGCGACATTACCTCCATGCGTGTGCACCAGGCCGGCCACTGATGGAACGCACTGCCTGCTTGGGGCCACTCATGTGGGGCACTGCCGCTGCTTCCACTGCTGCCGCTGCCACTGCTGCTGGGGCTTGAGGCGCTGACTGAAGCTGCGGGGCATGTCCGTGACCTACCCGCCCCAGCGTGAGCGGCCCTGAGCGGGCAGCTCGTTCCATCAGCAGCCAGCCTGGCGCACACACATGGAGGAAAAGTCGCTGGCACCTGCATTCCCACAGGCCTGAGCTCCGGAGCAGCTGCAGCCAGGGATGAGCTGGTGATCCCAATGGCTTGACAGCCAGCCTGGTCCTCCCGCCACCCACCCCATTTCCCCCACCCCATTTCCCCCATTCACCATCGTTGATTCATGGAAGCCTGCAGGCTGGGAGCAGAGAGCAAGAGGTCAGCCATTCAGCCTGCTCGCCAGTCCCCAGTCCCACCCCGCCCTGCTTGCGGGCCAAGGGGAGGGACCGAGAGGTGCTCAATGCACCTCATGGTCTGGTCCTTTGGTCGTCACGGTCATCATGGACACTGGCTTTTTATATATATAGATGCTCTAAAGCATGTGTTATTGTGACCAACCCTCAGAATTACCTCTATCATTATTTCACTTTAGAAGAAGGCATTAGGGTGCTTCTCTCAGAAGATATCAGGGCTGCAGCAGAGGTTTATGTTAACTGATACTCTTAAATTGTGGAGGAGACACAGTGTGTATCCCACACAGCTAAGAAAAAACTTGCATTCCTCCATGCCTTTGATGACATCAGGGCAGACATGTGTGTTTTTTTAAATATGTTTTTATTGATTTCAGAGAGAGGAAGGGAGTAGGGGAGAGAGAGAGAAATATCAATGATGAGAATTATCCATTGGCTGCCTCCTGCATGCCACCTACTGGGGATTGAGCTCGCAACCTGGTCATGTACCCTGACCAGAAATCAAACCCTGACCTCCTGGTTCATAGGTTGATGTTCAACCACTGAGAGACACTGGCCGGGCCAGACAAGGTTCTTAATCAAACATTGTTCTAAGGAGGGAGAAAGCACCAAGTTGATCTTTCTACAGGAGAGCTCAATGGACAACAGAAGTAAGTGTCTCCAGAAGACAGAAAAGCTATGGGATTATTGTATCTATAGAATAGAAACCAGTGCATGTCACTTCTGACTAGCAAAAAAACCAAAACAAAATGAAACATTTTTTAATCTTTTCTTGTTAAAACAAAACAAAACAAGTAATAACAACAACAACAACAAACCCAGCAGAACCTAAATAAGGCTTCTGATCAATCAGGCAGGTCTAGTCATGGGCACTCTGACCCCATCAGTGAAAGGCCTACCCTGTGGACAGATTTGGAAAAATATGTATTTTAATACTTCCAGCAATATGCTAGTTTGTAAATGCTTTGACAGGATTTTTAGTATGTCTAATTTTCAATTTTTATTTTAAGTTTGTGTGATTTGATGATAAGTCTTAAAAACATTTTATTCTTTCAACAAAATTGAGTGGTTTTTCCTGCTATATTCTTCCTTCTCCTTTTGGAGCAGTGGCAATTATTTTTTTCCTTAATATCATGCATAGATATACTATAAAGGAGTTCACTTTATTTCATGGTTCTGTACTAAATGAAACCAATTAAAATCAATAATATATTAAAATATAAGAAATAAAAGGTTTCCCACTTTATTTGGAATCCCAGACTTCTATTTCATTGTTCAATCTTATTTGAAATTAAAGATATAATTCCTTTAAAACATTTTCATTAAAAAGTGCCCTTATTTTTTATAATTTGTACTTTCTTTTAAGTTTGTCCTTCTGTGTTCTTCCAGGGAAAAGCAGAATGATTAAAATTGCTTCTATACTGTATCTACAGGGGAAGCTTGCTTTTGGCACATGTGGCAGCCAGGGCTGCAGTGAATATACATTTTGTATAGAAAATACCTTGGGCTTCACCTGCATATATAAATATGCAAATACAGACATAGCCATATGTGCTTGCTAAAGGATGTTATGTTAGAGCTTCAGAACAGAAGGTGGTATGGAAGTGGTGTCTTGATTAGAACACGATATAGGATTCTTCTCAGCCCTATAAAGATAGTGTCCTCAGTCAACTTATAATACCTGGTTTATTTCATAATAAGCTATGCATTGAGGTTAAAAATATCATATTAGAGTTATTGTATACTTTTTTGTTCTATATTTTTTGATATTGCAAATTTTATTGTTTGATTTTTATATTTTTAAACACCAACTTTCCCCCATTAGTTTATTTTTACAAGACACTTTTTAAAGCTTCCACTTTTCCTTAAAAATTGCCTTATTTAAAAACTGATCACTATAACATGCTTAATGTAGAGAAACACTCAGAAGATAACAATGTGAAAGAAAAGATACCCTATAATACAATATCCTCTTTTGTTAGAAACATGCTTACATAATTAAAATATTTTTTGCATTTTAATCAATAAAACAATAATTGGTATTTATTTTTATTTTTATATAATAAAATAAACAAGTGAGCAGCATCTCCATTCTGTTTCTGCAAAGCCTATAAGTAGCATTAATGACCCAGGCAACCTTTGTTTGTGATCATGCGGCCAATGGTTAAAAATGCCTACTTAAAAATCACTCATGCAAAATGCACAGTGAATCATGAAATATG
Source organism: Myotis brandtii (assembly GCF_000412655.1). Taxonomy (NCBI): domain Eukaryota; kingdom Metazoa; phylum Chordata; class Mammalia; order Chiroptera; family Vespertilionidae; genus Myotis; species Myotis brandtii. The sequence continues at coordinate 3,797,538 of NW_005353967.1, read as the reverse complement.
ACCAGAAAAACAAATACTAATAACATCAAGTGTGGTTTGTGTATCTTCTCTATCAGTCTTGTTTTTTCTTTCACATTTTAGCAGAGATATTTTGATAGATTACTTTCAGGAAACTTTTCTAACCTGCTTTAATATAGTCGGTTTAAAAATGTAGGGACAAAGCACAGTATGAATATAAATTATTTGTCAACATATGGGGACAGAGGGCATTGCCGACCTGAAAGTCAGCACAAAGAGCTGGCATTGTTCCCCGTGATGAAGTTCTCAAATCAAAGTTCTATGGTGGCGGCCAGAAGTTGCTTGCGTGTTCTGGGGTTACAGCACTTGGTAAAGCAAGGGACAGCTGCACCAATTGTGCATAATTAGTCAAGGTCAGACATGGCAAATGGAGGACATTCACCATTTGTCAGGAGGACAATGGAGGGAGAACTGAGCGTTCTCAACTGGGAATGACTGTGAGAGGGACTCATTGAATCGGGGTGAAGCAGGCCTGCCCTTTCTTGTGCTTGCTGGAAGGGGGGCAGTCACTCAGGACGATTCAAATGCGAGCACTAGCCAGGCTAACCAATGTCACAAAACACAATCTTGTTTTAACTACCAGGAGCATATGTTCATTGACACAGTGTAATGTTGGTGACACTTGAAGGAGACACTGAAAGAAGAAACGAGAGAATAAATGTATTTTTTACATGGCCTTGGGATTTCATGTTTCCTTCCTCCATTCAATGGTGTAATCTTTTAAGTTACCAATTGATGCAATGTAATCCTTTAAATAAAGGGGTGATTACTTTCAAATGAACAGCAGAGCATGGAATGAGGAAAACCATGCCACCCTGGAATGAAATGCTTTTGTCTTAATGGTGGCTCAGAGAAGTGCTCCATTTTCAACAGGAGAAATTAAACATGGATTCACAGGATCTACTAAAATAAGTAGATAAAGGAACATTTTCAGTGCTGATGGATATCTTAGACCACTAAGAAATTTTAATCTACCCAATAAGCAAGTATAGTTAAAGTGTGATTTTTGAAAGCTAAAAAGTCTGCACCAGTTTTAAGGATAACAGTATAAGGACATTAGAGTTTAAGAGCCACGAAGGTTTAAGAAGCTAATTTTTAAAAATGCCTGCACCGCATCCCATGGAGATGAATGGGGGTGGGGCACGCTCCCGCCTGCAGCCTGTACACCCTGCGGTTCACAGTGTTTTCACTGGACATCTCCTTTCTTCCTTCCCTGGAGCTGCCCTGTGGGAATCAGCAAGGAGGGGGAAGAGGACAGGCGGGCACCAAGGGGACCACTGGGGCTGTGTACCGCACTGATTTCTCATTAGCTCCCTCACCCTGATCACAATTTCCAGGTGACATTCTTTCTTTGGACTCCAGGCCCTCATTAGTGTCTCATTATAATCTCTTGCCACATATCAGATTTATTTCAGTCCATGCACTTTGCTACACAATTTCCACCTGCCGGGAAAGGAAAAAAAGAGTCAAAGAATTACCTGAAAACTAAAAACGATTTAGTGTATGGTTCACACACACACACACACACACACACACACACACACTCAAAACCTGTTAGAAATTACAGAGCATCTTGCATTTATAGAAGAAGCCTGATGAGCAAGATGGTGTACCACCTTTCAATTATCGTTCCTTATAATAGGAATTCATTATCTCATTGTATACAAAGCAACACATTTCTGATTAGCCTTTTATCACAGTTGCATTTTCAAAAGAATAAATCACAATAAGAAGAAACTGTGCTCTACAATCTCCCATTACTGCTAGCAAAGCAAGTGGATTACACATTACACATACATTTCTAAATTTTTATAGAAAGAAACTGTACACATTTATCCACATTTATGTATGCAATGTACACACACACACACACTAGTTTGAGTCATTCTCTTCCATCTTTCCAGCTGAAAGAACAAACCTTCCTCACCTCTACATATAAAGAGGAAAAAATGAAAGAGTCATCTCTAATATTGGAATTATTTCTCCCTTATTTTTCACATCCTCAAGATTTTCCCCTATGTCCTCTTGAGGAAATGATAGAATCTGCTGTGTAATTTAGGCAATCCCTGAATACAATCTTACAAACTCCACTCTCTGTAAAGTTAATAAAGATAATGACCTATTAACTTCTTTATTTCTCTATAGTGCAGTTTATCCTTGGGCATAAGGAGCTTTTATGTAAGCATTGCAAATTATGTTCTTTGCATTCTCGCTGGAAAAATATATTCAGCAATTAAAAATGAAATACACTATTAAGTAAAGCCATCATTTGCAGTATTCCCTTTATGCATACTGTCTCTAAATTCAGAAGAAATGCCAACTGCTTCTTCCTAGCAGAACTGCATTTGCTGCAATTCTTTAAGATGGTTTTTCAGAAAAATCCTTGTGGGAGAGCCTGCTGGGCTGTGCCACTGGCACCGTCCCTGCATCTACTAACTACGGTGCTAAGTAGGGTCCTGATAGTTCATCATGTCAGGGGAAATGATACACAAAGCACACCAGGCTATCCATTGTTTCCATTGCATCCAAAAGTGGAATGATACCAACCGCTAATGTGAGACTATGATTCAGCATGTTTATTACAATATCATTATGTCTGATTATTTTTATTTCAGTCACTAACACATGCAATTAACACAGCCTCCAAAGACATAAAGGCAGTCCTATATTTATTTCTGATCTTCAATATGACTAAAATTGACAAAACCAATGTGAAGATATGTTTATTATTAAGCATTCACTATTTAAGCCTCAGCCTTTGACATAAGAATGATTTCATAGCCAGAAGTGTGTTCAGCCTGAACAAATGTAACCCCCAATAGGCAATCTACAGAAGCATATGGACAATTCTACTTCTCAATAAAAAGAAATGATCGTCACAGATTCGTTTCTTCCAAATGGAAGGTAGAATAAGTTCATTTCTAATGAAAACTGAAATAACTTGGCTATCTAAATACAGCCCACTTTTTACCTTTAACTTGCTTAAGTTTAGAAAAACAAATAGTACCTAATATAATGCTCAGACTCTGTTCCTTTGCATGGGTAACTTCAGAATTGACTACACATCATGAAATAACCCACAAATGCATTAACTAAATAATTCTGGACAAGAGATATACTTGCTTTGCTCTCTCTCTCTTTTTTTTCTTTGAAATTTAAAAATGGCTTAAAATTGCCGCCTCTCCCATGTATGTGTATAGTGTTTTGCATATTAACCTCAGAAGGAAAGGGGACTTCGGAGAATTGGTTCCTCTGAGTTAAAGTATTTTTTATTTGTTCAAATTAGTTCATCTAATTTTCAAATATTAGTTGAAAAACTATGAAAGTCTAGAAATCTATAAATTAGCTGCATGGTTTTCAAATTTCTTCTTTGTCTCCTAAAACAATTGTTTTCCATATTCAAGTATCTTAACACTGTAATTATTACCATCAATCTTCTTTTAAAGACCAGACTCATGTTACTTCCTGGTAGTGAATTTTAATAACTACCACAGCGTACTCGATGGGAATCCCAGTGACCTAAAATAATTAATGTCCCTCAGAAAGAGCCAAGACTGTTCCTCAGAAGCATGCTGGGAAAATTCTGCAGACGGAGCCCCACAGTGCAGGAGACTTGGACCAAAACAAACAGATTTAGGATTTTCCACTTTTGGGGTTAAATTTTTCTTTCTATCTTTGCTGTGTGAAGGTAATCACACTCAGTTGACCAAGGGCCCAGTGAGAGTTTATTGTTGCCATTTTCCTTTGCTTGAGACCCTCTTTTGTTTTCTTTATGCAAATCACTAACTACTCATCTTGACAGAGATTCCTTTGGTTCACGTTCAACAAGTTGAGAAAATGCAACTCTGATGAGAAGTGATGATGTCTGTTTGGTTGGATGATCAGGTTGAAGCTAAGGCTGCTGCCGCCTGTGATGATAATAAAGGAGCAGGAGCCACCTCTCATGCGCATTTTAGAGCTTTGATGTTCTCCTCTGAAGCCTGATAAGTGGATTCAATTCTTCATTGTTTCATTAGATGTTAATGAAGAAAAGGTTAATCATTATCATTAAATTTCTACTGAAATTAGATAGTCAAATAGTTTATTGTCTTCAAAAAGCAGAGAACAAAAGAGAATGATGCTAACTATATGCAATTTTTCAGAGATACTGATTCTGAAGTAAGATTTGATATTATGCATTAGACAGCTCCTAAACCACTATTTGAATTATCTGAGCATCTGAACATTATTGAATAGAGTTCAGAAATTCAAGCAGATACTGAATGAGGGATTCATGCATCTAAACAATGACATTATTAGTGATTTGACCAAATTGTTTCTCTTCACTTGATGCCGTTTTTATTTCTCTTTTCATTCTGTGAAGACCATCAACATAATCCCTACTCCAATTTGAAATATTAAGTGGGGGCTTTTCTGCCAAACTTCTGCCAGAAATTTATAAAAGATGATAAAGAGAAGAGAAAAACTGTTAGTAGAAAGGGTGATTTAGCATAGTGACCATAGGTGTAAAATTTGGAAAGGCCCCTTCTGAGCAAGAGTGGTCTGCAGTGGTCCAACAGCTCCCTCTACTCCCTCTGAGGGGGAAGTGTCAGCACAGCCCTGCACAGAGGCTTGTGCACCGGGCTCTGAAAGACACCCCCATGGTTCCCTGCTCTAAAACAGCCATGTCAATACAGGCCAGGCAGAAATCTGCGGAAACCCTCCCATAAACACTGCCCAGGTGAAACCTGTCACAAGTTTCTCTTCATTAGTCGACTTGATGACTGGCCGGAGGTAACAATTAAAGTGAGTTATTTTATGGTGTTATTAGCCCATGGAGCATTAAAGGTGACTTCATTTGTCATGCCTTGTTAGCAAAAGCATGGGAAAATATTAAAATAGTAATAAACTTAACCTTCCCCCAAAATTCTGCCAAAACAATTTGACTTTTCCATGTTCCCCTCCACAAACCAGCTCCTTCCTGTTTGAAAGTGACCAGGCTTTGGGAGGGTTTGCCAGTCCAGGCCAGGAAGTAACAGGGCGATGTGTGAAACCTTAATGCTTTGGATGCCTTCTTGAATTAACACCTAAATCATGCAATCTTTTAATTCCTGGACTAGTTTGGGGTGTTTGCATGGAAAACAGTTTGGTTTTAACTTTCAAACATGTGGATTGAAACACATAGCATAAAAGTTTTAGCTGTATGTAGACACTCATGTTCATAAAGTACAATACACATACATATATATCTTAAATAAGTAGATTTATTATATTTATATATATATACAAATATATATATATGCATAT
>NW_005353967.1:3788171-3790194 GCF_000412655.1 Myotis brandtii | reverse complement strand
GGGGGGGGGTGTGTTCCCTCAGCCCAGCCTGCACCCATTCAAAGTCCAGGAGCCCTCGGGGGATGTCTGACTAATGGCTTAGGTCCGCTCCCCACGGGGAGCAGCAGTCAGACATCCTTAGTGCTGCCGTGGGGACAGGAAAGGCTCCCACCATCACCGCTGTGCTCACCAGCTGTAAGCCTGGCTTCTGGTTGAGAGGCACTCCCCTGTGGGAGTGCACTGACCACCAGGGGGCAGCTCCTGCATTGAGTATCTGCCCCCTGGTGGTCAGTGTGTGTCATAGCGACCAGTCGTTCTGCCCTTGAGCCAAAACCGGCTCACTGACATCCCCCAAGGGGTCCTGGATTGTGAGAGGGCGCAGGCCAGGCCAAAGGACCCCACCAGTGCACATCGGGGCCAGGGAGGGACGTGGGAGGTTGGCCAGCCGAGGAGGGACCACAGGAGGGCTTCAGGGCCCGTCTGGCCCGCCTCACTCAGTCCTGATCAGCTGTGTCTCCCCCTGGTGGCCAGTGCATGCCATAGAGAGCAGTTGAGTGGCCTTAGCATATCATTAGCATATTACACATTGATTGGTTGAATGGCCTACTGGACGACCAGACACTTAGCATATTAGGATTTTATTATATAGGATTTTTATTGTTGAAAGTATTACAGATGTCCCTTTCCCCCCTATTGACACCATTCCCCTCTCTCACACCCCCTCTCTAAGGCCTGCTCCACACTATTGTTTGTCTTTATTATCATAAATAAATAAATATATAAATAATTGTTTTTAATTATCCAAAATTTACCATCATGTTTACCCAAAATTTTTTAAAAGCTTATGCTAATTTATGACATGCTACCTAATTTAGAGATTCAAATCTCAGGAAAAAATGATTAGACATATGATCATTACTAGCTAAAACCATATTGACCATTTGAAATCCTCTGACCTTAATATAACATGCTACTAAGTCACCTCAATGTGCTTTAGCTTTTACTTTGAGCCATTTTTTTGATACAAATGTGGAATTCATTCAATTCACCTGTCCACTCATTTATATAAGACTGCTGAGGACTCACTATGGTTTCAGGAAGCACTGGGTTTGAGAAGTGCCCCTCTGCTAGGCGCTGAAACTAGGGAGGAGAGAGCTAGCAGAGTTATCACCATAAGTGAGAGAAATGAGGTGTGGACTTTCACAGAGGCACAATCCCAGAACTATGGCTTCATTCCCCTTTTACAAGCCAGCCATGGCCTTGAATAATATATATATTTCAATAGTCTAATGTCTTCATGTGCATATTTAGGGAGTATGGGCTTTTGCACTTAAGACATACAATTGTTAGTCCAAGGTAAAAACCTACTCTTTCCAATAATCTATTCCTCTCATTTTCTCTTCCCCATGCACATACACATATGCACACATGCACAGTCCATGTGATACAGTCATTTATCAAATTAAAGCAAAAATAAGTAGAACCTATACATTACTAACAAAGAAACAGCCTTATAAAGAATATGAATTTATTAGCACCCATCCTCTGAATGTACATTGATAGAAAATATAATTATATCAGCATTTTTTTTACTACTCACTCAGCATAAATTGTGGCTAACTCTGCAAGACTGATACAGTGCATTGTTTATGCCCATGAAGACAATAGTCTTTCAGGCATATTTTTTTTTAATCTACAAGGGATCTCCATGCCCAAACCTGGCAAATGAAAGCAGAATGTTGAAGGGCTTCATCCCATCCTGCCACCCAGAAATTCTCATCATGCCCATTGCCAGCCCATTGTGTATGGGAAATGCCCATCAAATAATAGTTGACAAATGGATGCTCTTATAGGTCACTAATTATTGGGCCTCTAGTTTTTATACCAGATCAATCCTAATAACTGAGAGATGAAGGCAAAGTTTCATATTACCTGGTCCCTAAACCATGCAGTTTCTTTAAACAGATGCTGTCAGTCAACTTGGACTAGTACAGAAAAATACAGCAGACTAGGGGCTTAAACAAGATAGATTTTATATATATAT
>NW_005353967.1:3760950-3788159 GCF_000412655.1 Myotis brandtii | reverse complement strand
ATATATATAATTTCTCACAGTTCTAGAGGCTGGAAGTTCAAGATCAAGGTGCCAGCAGATTCTGTGTCTGGAGAGGGCCTGCTTCCTGGCTTGGAGACTATTGCCTTCTTGCTGTGACCTCACATGGTCTTCCCTTAGTAAGTGCTCCAGGAGACAGAGATCTGACTCCCTTCCTCTTATAAGGGCACTAACTCAACTAGGGGGTCCTGCCCTCCTGACCTCATCTAAACCTAATCACCTCCCAAAGGCCCCACCTTTAAATACCATCATAATAGAGGCTAGAGCTTCAACATATGAATTTTGAGAGAACACAAATATTCAGTCTATAATAGTTACTGTAATCTTTTTTTAAAAATATATTTTATTGATTTTTACAGAGAGGAAGGGAGAGGGATAGAGAGTTTGAAACATCAATGAGAGAGAAACATCGATCAGCTGCCTCCTGCACACCTCCCACTGGGGATGTGCCCGCAACCAAGGTACATGCCCTTGACTGGAATCGAACCTGGGACCCCTCAGTCCGTAGGCCGAAGCTCTATTCACAGAGCCAACCGGTCAGGGCAGTTACTGTAATCTTTTTAGACTTGTATGACACCTGAAGTCCATCTCCTCTAGAATCATTTTTCACTTCTGGCTGAATTGCCTTAATGAAGCAAGGCCTAATATTTAGGATAAGTCCCTTGCATTGCTTTTGTTTTAGCCTATTAGTATTATGAAAAACTCTAACTCATTCCAAACATATTAATGAAAGAAATCTCCTTGCCTAAAACTGGAGATGCATATTCAGTTAAGACAAACTTCTGTCACTGTTCATGCAGAGGAAAATGTGGGGCCAGCCTGCAGGATGGAGGATGGTGGGTAGGGGCAGCGAAGGAGACATTCAATGAAGTTACTCTGGATAGACTTCTCTGATAAACTGTGTGGAGTCCAAGCTCACAGCTAAACAGATGACCAAGGCTGGAACTACAGTTCCTGAAAGCAGGCCATTCTCAACACCACAGTGAGCATGAGCAGAGCTTTGGGGAAAGCAAATGAGCCCAGGACGTGGATCCCAGGCTATATTCCCTCTCCAGAAAAAAAAAAGGCAGGAGAAGAGGAGGAGGAAAAAAAGAAGACAAAAAACTTATGTAGAAATTAAACTATAATGTGCCTACAGGAAGAAAAGCTTTTACATAGTAACAAAATGAATACTGTATGATTCAATCAATATGAAATCAAGTAATGATCAAAACAAACATCTATTAGTAAAGTAAAAGTGAGAATAGTGATACTGGAATAGGGAGATTGATTATAAAGGGCACCAGAGAATTCTGGGTGATGAAAAAATCATGTGTCTTATTTTGGTGGAAATTACTTAAATGTATGCAATTGTCAAAACTCACTGACCCCAAACCCTAAGATTAGTGTATTTTACTGTGTATAATTTATGTCTCAACAATAATAATTAAAACAATGCTTTCTTTATCTACTTTATTACCAGATTAATACTTGGTAATTTTGATATTTTTAAGCAAAACAACCTAGGGAGTTCTGAAATCTGACCTCAGCAGGCAGCAGCTGGCTTTCAATTCCAGGTTCTTGAGCATCCTCTCATGCCCACAATACAGTGGAGTTATGAGTAAATAAATAGTGGTGGAGCCACACATTGGAGCACTCACTTAACCTGTGAATCACAAGGTTATTTTTGTAGCTGTGTCCTGCCTTCCAGTGTGGAGGATGATTTATGGTTTTCTGCCCAGCTTCATCATCATTGTTCTCACCTTTGTTTCCATCATAGTTAATTAAAGGGAAGGTCATTGTCACCTTATGTTTTAAACCTTCTTAACATAATATATCACCCTTGGTACACTTTAATAAGGGGATTTGTGAAGGAATGGTGTAATAGGAAAAAAGTTTACAGCATAATCCATCCTGTTCACAATTACACTGTAGTGATTGCACATAATGAAAGTTAATAAGTAGACAGAATGAAGGTCCGTCTTGGGAGTCATTGGAGTGTTGATTAATTGGCTGGGTTATGTAATGGAACAGGAAGATACCTAGCTTTGCTAAGCGGCAGGCAACTGTGGCCAAAACAAACTCTATTTAAAGGACAATCTCTCCTTTTTTTTCTTGCAAATTGTCACCCCCAAACAATATGAAATTAATTAAGCAACTGTTCATGTAATGCCTTCCATGTGTTAAGCACAATGTGAAACCCGGGATGTAAAGGGTGAAGCAAGATACTGCTCCTGTCCCTGAGGGGGGAACATAGACCAGTGTTGGTTGATATACAAAGGAAGGACAAATTATTTATTCTAAGTGGTTACTCCTGGGGATACCAGAATTAGTTAAGATTCATAAGAGCCACTGAAATAATATTAAGTACACCAAGCACATCTGCCAAGAAAATGTTAAATCCTTTCTGCAAAGCCATTTATTTTATTTAACAAACACTTATAAAGTACTTACTAAAAGACAGGCATTGTTCTGAGTAGTCTCCAACTATTAAGTCATTTAATACCTACAACATCCCCAATGAGGAAGGTATCATTATGTTTCCCGTTGTATAAATGAGGAAACTGAGGCATGGGTGACCAAGTAACTTATCCACAGTTGTGTATTTCTACAGAATCTGAGCTCACATCCACTAGGCTATGCTACCTTTAAAATAAGATTATTTTGAACATATCAGAAAATCATGATTTTTCAACAGATTTTTCTATTCAAAGGGAGTTCTGCACAGAGATCTTATAGGAACCTGTATCTCAAACAGAAATTTCTGGTTCTGTTAAATAGTACAACTCACCTAAAGCAGAGAACCTATTGACCCAGTAAAAGTAAATTGCTGACCCAGTTAAAACTTAGGAGAATGTGAAGTAAGATGGGAAATGTGTTTTATAACATATCCTCCTATGCATTTGCAAAAGGAAAGTGGGTATGTCACATCCAGGATGGGGAATATCTGAAGTGAAACTTCACACATCAAGAAAAATGTCACATGCCCTGACCGGTTTGGCTCAGTGGATAGAGCGTCCGCCTTCGGTCTCAAAGAAAAATGTCACAGTGAGTACAATAGACGGGTTCATCAATGACATGATTCACCATTCAAGTTAGCAGGTCCATCTTTGATCTATGTTCCCCTAGGACAGAGATGCATGCAAGTTTACATACTGCAGAAGATGAACGCAGACCAAAATAAATCTGAAATGGCCACATGAGAAGTGAGATAATCAGTGGAGTGGGCAGCTTCTAAGCTGGACTATTGGAATCCCTGTTTCCTGGTGTTCACACCTGTGTATAAGCCCCGCCTTGAGTGTGGGCTGAACCTAGTGACTCACTCTGGCAAACAAAATGCAGCAGAAGTATTGGGAGTTAACTTGGAGATTAGTTTACAGAGACAACCAAAAAGAAAAGACAAGCTTTTCTTCAAACAAATACTAACTTAGCAGCTCTGTGTACCAGTCCCACTTGTTGTCTGTATAGAAACTGTAAGGAATACTAAGTAGGCTTCACATGTGTAATCCCCAGCACCTGGCTTCCAGTGGGAACATCTGTGTATGACAGAAAATCAGTAATCCTTTCCTAATTTGTATTTCCTACAATTCCTCTTTATACCAATCCTAAAATAGGAATGGGATAATGGGTATATATCTGTTTATTTTGGGGGGGGAAATGTTTCTATATTTTCATAATATAACAAAGCAGATTTTAAGATACATTTTGAAACACTGGTTCAGTGGGGTTTTTTTTTCTCTTCCTGGTGTAGTGTATACAGCAAATATTCATGACATTGGTACATGGATTTCATCCATCAGAGATTATAAATTAGCTTCATTTGATCTTGCACAAGTCACTTCCTTGCTAGAAGATTATTTCATGACCTGTAAGAAGGGAGATGGGAAGATTGTCCCTTGAGGCAATACAACCTCTTGGAGTTTGGACTGAGAGGTACCCTCCATTACTTATCAGCCTTGAGTTAGGAACAATCATTTTGAGCCTTGTTTTCCTTATTTGTGCATATATGTAACACTTATCTCACAAGGAATTAACAAAAAATAATGTTGCAAAAGCACAAAGTCAAATACTTGTCACAGATTAGGTGCTCATTTTATGATTGTTTCTTTTTTAAAAATTATATGGTTGTCATTTGTATTACTACTAGTAGCCCTGTTCATAAATCCGTGCACGAGTAGTTCACTGCTGCTTGCCTCAGCTGGCTGTCCGGCCCACAGTTGCTCCTAGCTCTCCGCCGAATGTAGCTCACTGCCCCGCCCTCCTGCTGTTGGTCATTACACGTCACGGCATAATGACAATTTGCATATTACCTCTTTATTATATAGGATTATAGTAGAGTGGTGATCCTGAATCTCTACACCAAAGTGAAAATTCTATACCTAGGAAGATAGGAAATAAGAATGTATAACACAGCTTTGAAATCCTTGTAATGATAAGTTTGTGAAACCAAAATGGCATACTTTGGCTCCATTCATCAATGGAAAGACTAGCAAAGACTTCCTCTGAGTCTGTGTTCATTCATCTCTCTGCTCTGTCCTTTGGCACTGTGGCTGATATAAGTTAGCACTCAGTAGCTGTCAAATGACTGGATTACTTAATGCCTTTTAAAATATTAGAAACTCCATCCCTTTTAATTGATCTGGGAAGTCTTTGGGTGGTGGAATTCCCCTGTATTCCTGGCTGGACGGACATTTCATTACTCTTAGAAGTTTTTATCTTTCCTTCTTTTTTGGCTTACATCAAGGAACAGAGGAATTATTTTAGATGGGTTGAGTTTTAACCTGACTCCTTTGGATTTCCTCTATGGCAGACTCTCAGGGGCAACTCTTCTTGTTCAATAACTATGGATGACTATGGTCCTGGTACCTGAAGATTCTAGGATGTCAGAGTGTGAACATGCATGCTTATCTTATGACTGAAATTCATAACTTTATAGCAAGTCATGGAGAAATGCTGAGCCCTGGCCCCAGGAAGTAGAAAGCAGGGTTGCAGGTGATGGAAGCAAGTACATGTGGATGGGCAAACCCTCACTCTCCTTTTGACAATTTAGCCCTTTGTCCAAGGTTTACTTCAGCTCTGTGAGCATAATTGGGACAGCTGATTTAAGGTCTGGTAGAGTTTCCTCATTGGCAGTTTCTATTAATTTCTTCTTTCTTATGATTGGGCCATACTTTCTCACGTCTTTGTATGCCTCAATTTGGAAAACTGGACATTTTGAATACTATAATGTAGCCAGTCTGGAAGTCCTTCCCTGTGGTTTGTTGTTGCTGCTAGTTGTAGGTTATTGTCTGCCTGTTCGATGGCTTCTCTAGTTTTTTGGCTGTAAAATGAAGGCAAGGCAGGTTGAATTTTCTCCTTTTCTAAATGTCAATCATCTGTCTCATAATGGAGGCAATCATCAGCTCTGACTCCAAGCAAGAATAAACAAAGCCTCACTTGCATCTGCATTACCACTCCCTGGAGGGACTATCCCCCTTTAAGTCTAGCAGCAAAATTAGGAGAATGTGCGTGAAGCCCAAGATTATTTGTTGTTCCTTTGCCAACTCAGGCCTTGATGATACAGGGCAAAGAAGCTAGGAGATAAACTATTTTGTGTTGTACAAAGACCAATAAACTAAAAACCAAGTTTCTAATTAAGACATTTCTAGCTCTTTGTATTGATGCTCCTTCTGATTGCTGTACCTCCTCCTTAGTAAACCAGGACCCAGAGACAGATCCACCATGCCTAATCTGCCTCTCAGAGATGCCCTCAAATTCAACTCTGGAGGCCTACAAGAAGCCCAATGAACAGACAGGTCACCAGCATTTTGTGAAATGCTTGCTGATTTTCCATGCCAAAGAGAGGTGGGGTTTGGTGAATGGCTCTTAGGATGCAAGTCAAGAGGTTAGATACATCTAGTTCTGTGTCCATGAGAGAAGCAAACATGCATGAGACAATGACAGCCACAGATTCCCTCAGGATGGAAGTAAATACACCTAGTGAGACCCAGTCCCCTTTCTGTCTTACAGAAGGTAAACGATTCTCCAAAAGAAAGCTTCTACAAGAATCCCAGACTGCATAATGGCCATGTCCACATTGCTCCCCCTCTCTCCTCCAGCTACTCTCAGGTGACATCCCTGAGCTTCTTAACAGGCCACTTGGTACATCATCTCACTACACACAAGTTGAAGACTATGGGGCCTCTGTTTCCCTGACCATGTGGCACAAAATCTCAGGTGTGATTTGACAATAATCCAAACCTCTCATGTAAAATGTTTTTAATTATTCTCAATGTGATTTTCAAGTAACTGTGACTTTTTTCATATATTGTAGTGTAAATCTATATATATAAAAGGCTAAGCGACCAGCCAACCGGCTGACCGGCTGATGGTCTAGTAGGTATGACGCATACCGACCACCAGGGGACAGACACTCAATGCAGAAGCTGTCAAGCGACAGCAACTTTGCAGAGTGCCCTCTCACACTCCTGGACCCCCTCAGGGGATGTTGGACTGCCGGTTTCAGCTGGATCCCCGCAGGCCAAGCCAAGGGACCCCACCTGCCAGAGGGACCCTGCTCACTCTGTAGACACCCTTCAAGCCCCATTGCTGCCCCAGCCAGGAAGTGCCCAAAGGGAGTTGTGACAAACAGAAAATTGTGATAAACGGGAAGTTGTGAGAAACTTCCTGGGCATGGCTGGCCCCTCTCGCCCAGTCCCACGCTGCTGGCCACCTTCTAATTAACTCCCTTTCAATGTGCATGAATCTGTGCACTGGACCTCTAGTTATTTAATAAAAATGTATGTTTCATGATTGCCAAACTGCTTTAAACAATGACTTGCAGAATGCTCTCTCTTTTTCTATCTTTTGCTCATTCTAATTCATCAAACTTTTCTCCAGCTTTGATCTTGACTTAAAATTTCAATTTAGACATGCTTTGTCAAGTTCACACTAATCAAAACAACAGACAGAATAATTTATTTAGCAGGATGAAGGTCTACTTGATGTTCTCTCAGAATGCCACCCACTGGACCACAAGGTGCTATTTTATGAGGCTTCCAACAGACCTAGGCACTGAGTACTGAGCTTTGAAAGTGTTCTTCATGCATATAAGCACATTTCAGAGGATTCTTACACAAATAGTCCTCCCGTGATCTCCAGTGAACAGAATTAGTCACTGAAATGTTATGCTTGCTTCAAATGAAAGGTAGTTTGCCTCTTGACTGAATAACCAATCTTCTATGACAATGGATCATAATACTGTGTTAAAGTTATTCTATTCAATCTAAGGGTTTCATGATATCTCCTGGTTTTAGCTAATATTCCCTATTTGGCAACTGAATTTCCCATTGATGTCAAAAGCATACTTTCCTGTGTGCATATTTTGTTATCTTGGTCTGAGTGTCTACATTTTTATAATTGTAGTCATTTTAGGTTGCATATTTGATGTTTTGTGCTCCATTTCAGAGATTATAAATTATTACAGTAGTCACTAAGAGTAAATTTAAAATACATCACATTTATTTGATGCATGTACATATTTATATAATCAGTTAACTAGTACTTAAGCTATTTGATTCCAATTAGTTTACATTAGAAACAAATTACCATTTCAAATAATTGTATAAGAGTATGTATTGGAATTTTGGCGTAGGGTAATATCTTCACTAATGAGTGACAATCATAGCTTCTCACATATTACAACTTTTATTGAAAACTTATGTATTTTGGCTATTCAATAAAATACTTGGAGCCTTGACTATACAGTTTTGAACCTAAATTTTTAGTGCAAGTGAGCCAGGTAACATTTCCAAGAACACATAAATTAACCACTTACTGCATTTAGTTATTTCTTATTGCTTCTGTAACAGATTACCACAAACTTAGTGGCTTAAGACAACACAAGTTTATCATCTAATAGTTCTGCAGCTAGAGGTCTGACATGGTATGGGAGTAAAGAGGAGAGGGGGAGAGGTTGGCCCTGCTCAGATTCCTATCTTGGAAAGCTGCATGGACATGGTACTACTGGCCAAAAAGGAGGGGCAGATTTGGAAGTGAGGTCAGGAGTTGGTTTGATCATAGAGTCCTACATGTCTCTGGTATGAACAACTATGAAGCTGCATCAGTGTGAAATCTGATGTGGGTAAAAACTTGCAAATGACAAAGGAATCACTGGAAAGCATGGAGGTGAGAAGAGAATAGAAACCATAAAAGACATGCAGGAGGCAGAAGGCAGAAGAGGACCTGGAAAAGACCTATGAACTCTAACCTAGGAGAAAGTGAAAATGTGAAGAAAACTTTCAGGGGTCACTGAATATCTTAAAGGTTGAACAGGATAAGAACCCGTATGTGTTTGTTAATTGTCATCCTCAGTGGGCCATGGGGCACTATTCCTGGTGTCTCTGTGAGGATAATTCTGGGTGGGATGTGTATTTGATTCACTAGACCGAGGAAAGCAGATTGCCCTCGCCAATGTGAATGAGTCTCATCCAATTCAGTAAAGGCCTAAAGGAAATACAAGACTGAGTGAGAAAGAATTCTCTCTCTTAGCCTACCCTCAAGCTGCATCATCAGGCTTCCGCTGCCTTCACACTGGGACTTGGACTGAAACTATGCCATTGGCAGTCCTGGGTCTGAACTTCTCAGCTTCCATAGTCATGTGAGCCAATTTCTTATCATAAACACACATATGTACTATTGGTTCTATTGACGAAGATACCCTGTTTAAAGTAAAACAACTAAATTTATGCCATGCCTGAAAAACTCAACTTTCCACTCATCATGCCATAACTCCAGCTGTTAAATAGTTATGACATAGAAATGGTGTCTGGTGCAGAAAATCTTTCTCTATGCACATTACACTTGCTGTGTTCTGTTCTCACTGAGCGGGGCTCTTAAAGGCCATCACCAGTGCAGATGGAAAGACATCCTTGCTCACATCTGCTCACTTTCAAGTGTAACTTATGATCATTGATGACTCAACATTTCAATAAAAAACCTACAGAAACACAAAGAATGAAACAGTGACCTAACTCTAGTTTTCACTTACTAGCATTGAAATTTCTCTACATACTATAGCTAATCATCATGTTCATTCTCTTCTTGTTTCTCACAACTTCCTGTTTATCACAATTTTCTGTTTGTCACAACTCCCTTTGTCTCACAATGTCCTTTGTCTCCCAACTAGTGACTGAAAAGACCCCAGCTATGTTCCAGCCTAGGCCCCCAACCCCACCCCAGCTCCACCCTAGCATCCTCTTCAGCAAAACCTATTACATCTGAGTACCTATGCAGAATCCAATTCCCCTGTGTGCTTCGCCTCTTCTCTGCCCCTTTTTCCTGTGCTAGTCAAAAGGTTCAGCATGATTCCCTAATGCTTGACCACCATAGTATAAAACCCTCATCAAGAAAATGATTTAGAGTTTTAAAAGTCATTGAGAAAGACTAACTTTTAAATCCCTCTTAGCTGCAATAAATATTTATCAGAGAAACAAATTCTTCCACAGAAAAGAGGGGGGAAATAATAAGATGCTTACCCAGTCCATTTTTAAATGTGGAATCAATAAAACCTACTAGCTTATTGTTTCTGGGTTACCTATAAAATGGTTCTGAGGGAAGGGTCTATGTACATTAATGCATGCAAATAATTCCGCATTTAACAACAGCATGAAAATTTTCTCAAAGGAAGAAACATATACACATGCTTTCTCATATGCTCTCCAATTTATCATTGTATTATCCTAAACTCTGGTGTGTTGCATTTTAGGGTCCTATTAAATAAATCAAAACAGCATATTATCTGAAATTAGGAACCAGACAGGACAGCAGCTAAAATTAATTCACCATAGTAATCTCCTCCTAAGAAACTCCCTGAGGGAAAACATTATATGCCCATTTCCATAGGCAGAAGTTTAAATATATCGTTCCTGTTAGCATTACATACCTAAATCCCTATGCATTAAAGTAAAAATGTACCTATCCTCTCAGAAGGGAAACCTAGAAGTCTGCACTACTCTCTAAATGAGTCCAATTAAAGGTAATAAGGTTACACATCTATATTTTAGAATCATATTGAATATTTGAGAGAGAAAACAGGTCTAAAGATAGATGTGCCCATGTACATTTCTAAACATTTCAACCCTTGCCTACCAATGAAAAGACAACGCAAACCGAGAGCTATCAACACAGATACATGCACATGGAAATCCAATCATCCTAACCCCTTCATCTTGAAGCTACACATGCAGAAATAATAACTGTGTTCAACAGAAGTGCTGTTAAACACTGGCACCCAAATTCCATTTCATTTCACCTCCAGTGGGTTTGGGGTGGGGGGCACTAAGTGGGGTTGGGTTAGTTGGAGATAATGTGATATGGGGCTGGAAGCCCTCCTTGGATTTCAAACAGGTCAACTTGTCAAAGCTTTATGTGGAAGCCAATTACATTAATTTTCCACAGCAGCCAAATACATATTTCATTTCCATCTCCCACAAGAGATGGGGTCCAGGGATCCTGTTTCGAAAGGCTCTTATCACTAAGTAACATTCATACCCCCAAAGGAACCCTTGGCAGCCGGTGGCCCATTGATGTGATTGAGCAAGGCCCAGGCTGCCCGACGCTGCTGTGGAGCTGCTCACAGCCGCACACGCTCGGGGACAATGGGCGGCCACATCGGCCACATTGTCAATAAATTTCAATTACACTAATTGCCAAGAGTTCAATGAGTGCACTTTGAAAGGGGGAGAAAGGAATATAAAAAAGGGAGCTTATGCCTTGTAGGGCTAAAGAAAAGGAAGTAATAAATAGTCTGTGTTTTCTAATGGGGCATTCAAGTATTTTTCAACACGGCTTAACCAGATTTTACAAGCTGTTCCAGCTTCAGGGATCCTGTTTTACACTTCTTTGTTACTGTCTCCAAACAACATATACAGAAACTCAATTATGTGGCATTCTCTTCCAGGGGAGATTTAATTTCTAAGTTGTTGTGTTTTGTGGTGTGTGGTTTTATCCCCCCCCACATCAATTTGCTCCACTTGGATGGGCAATGTGCTGAGTGAATTTGGGAAGGCAGTATTGTAGGAACAAATGGGACTGCTTCAAATACTAAAATACGAATCCATAGAATGGCACAGGACCCAGGATGGAATGTCCCTGTTACATACATATCCTCAAATAGTTGAAGATATTTAAAAAGAAAGCCTACAGATGATGTATTGTATATGTGTATATCTAAAACCTATACAATTTTATTAACCAATATCACTCAAATAAATTCAATTATAAGTAAATAAATAAACAAACAAGTAAGTATATAACAAATGCACTAAAAAATAAAAAGAAAGCCCTGTGTTGGTCCAATGGTCATAAATCTATGTAGCTGAGTACTGTACCCTACTTTTATAAGGTAGGGGGAACTTGACCAGTTTTTCACAATTAGATAAATTATTATTATTATTCACTCATTTTGTTGGTCACCAGAAAGGACAGAGCAGAAAGCAAGAAAGGACTTATGCCATTTAGGAGTCTGGGTGGCTTCCCAATGCCTTTGTGGCACCATGGTCCTACTGGCATTTTAGTTCCAGAAAGAATATCAGGTGTGGAGATATGTTCAGCCTGGGGCTGTCAGCCAAAGGATCGAAACACTGGAGGTGTTCGAGTGGCCCATCCCCTTGCTGAAACCTTTGCTGATCAGGACATAATGAGGCCAAGAAAGCTAACAAGACAACACACCTGGTGGTTTCTCTAATAGCTGTGTTGAAAGGAAATAAGTTGCGCTTCCTTCCACTGGAGGTGTCCTCTATTATGGCTTGTTGCTGCAGAAAGAGAATGGGCATGGAGCCAGCTTCAGTCTGAACCACAGCTTTAACCTGTGCGAACGAATTCTTCATTTGTGAAATGAAGATAATAGCAAACCCTTGAGTTAGAGGACACTGCACCAGGCACTGTACTAAGCCCTTTATGGGTATTAACTCATTTCATCCACAAATTGAATCCTCAGGGTCATCTTTGCTCATCTTCTGACACAAAACCTGAACACCAGAGAAATGTGATGTTAGTAAATTATGCTTCAGTAATACTTTTAAGTCATTGTATTGCCTCTTCCAAAGATATTTTCATTTTACACAGCATCTCTGCTTATTGAATGAAAAGCTCTGTGCTCTGTAAAGGGGTTTTAAGCATCAAGGAGCAGATGGAGAAATTGTAATAGCTTGATCTTTAGAAACATGGTGCTAATTACACCCTGGGAGGATTAACAAAAAACGCATGAGGATCATGACAGCACTTCTGAACACATCCAAGGGAGGCAGTCATGGCGCTGCACTCAATGAGGGATTGTGTCCTGGTGACAAAATATTCAACAGTGCAGTACGTGATTTTGTGAATGCCTCATGTGAATGAGCTGTCTCTACCGAAGATGAATACAGGGCTATTTTTAATATGGCTCACTGACTTGTCAGGCTCCAATGTGCCTTTAGTTAGCTGTTTGTTTGGTTACATGACCCATCCTCCCAATCTTCCCAGATCCTTTATGGCAGAAGGTTCACTTCTCTGGTTAAACAATTAAGAAAAATAATGAAATGGAAAAAGTGAGAAAGGGATGTTTAGGGCCACTGGACACTTTGTTCCTCAGAATGTGTGAACAAAGCTCAGAGAAGATGTGTGTGTGTGTGTGTGTGTGTGTGTGTGTGTGTGTGTGTGTCAGAGATTCTTAATTTTCTTGTAAATGTTTATAGAAATGTATACAAATATACTTTGAAAACAAAAACAGCCAATTCAGAAAAAAGTACAAATGAGATGTGCCTTATTCCTCAAAAGTTTACTTATCTTAGTCCTAAAGCTTCTGCTGTCCAATTAGGAGTGGCAGCAAGTTTTCTTGGGGGAGGAGTCTGGTCCCCCAAAATGCCATAGCTGCTCCTGTTTTGACAATCTCAGAAGGCCATACTTCTAGGAATCTCTTGTTAATTTAAGTACTGTGTAAATAAAACACCTTTTCATTTATTTATAGATTTGAGATTAACTCCTATCTTGGGAAAGAATACAGAGAAGTCTGTTTGAGGGAATGGGGAGAAAAGAATGAATTAATCTGTGCATTTAGCAAAGAATGAAAGGAAATTCAGGTTGATTAATAAAATCTGACTTTGTATACAAACTTCCAAATGACTGGAATTGATCGTTCAGAAGTGATCAATAAGATATAAGAGAAAATAGCTTCTGCATTTGGGGACATGATCTCAAATTATGTAGAGAGGAGAAGGATGCATGCACTGTAGCCTTAAAGAGATACTTCACACTTTAGGAATTAGGTGCAACCAGCCCTGCTAAGCACAAAGCAAATTAATCCACTCCAAGTATGTGAGCTAGCATGAAAAAGAGGGGAGAGTTAAGGCAAAGCAGAAAAGGGTTATTTTTATTTGAAAGGTAGCATATTTATGCTTAAGGGGGTTAAATTGTTTCACCATTGACATTTAGAGAAGTTATTTATTTTTACACGTTGAGTGTTCTTTAAGTTTGGTTTTATTTTTTGTTGTTGTTGTTGTATTTTCTCCTACCATAGGGCCGGTTTGTCTTTTTTAGTATTTATTTAATGTAGCATACGTTGGTGTCATCAGCTATTAAGTATTATGACATTCTGATCAATATCCTTAGAGAAATCCATGAGATAGAATGAAAAAGTGTCATCACAGACCTTGACGAGTGTGCAATATTAATTCACTCAGAAGGCCGCACACTTTACTCAGAAGGCGGAATCAACCCTCAGGGAGCATTTACCCACAGGCATTAAGCGATGGCAGTTAAGCATATTGCTGCCTTGGCCTTCAGGAAGGTTAAATGCACCGTGAGAACTGTTGTCTTGTGTTATTTCAAGACAAAGAGCAGGTATGAATTATTATTCCCTAATCTTGACCTTGCCTATTTTTAGAGAAAGCCATCCCTCTGCTTTTCCCTGAGTCCCTGAGATAATGATAGCCTTATTGTCATTGTTTTATTCTTTAAATGATGATAATAGTGATGGCAGTCTCACTAAGTGATGCTGATTGAGATTTCCTGTGTGCCAGGCTTTGGGCTAAATATTTGTTTGCCATGAACAATTGCATCCAATGCTTTAAAATACCCCATGGGATAGGTATTCCTGCCGATTCTATTTTACAGAGAGGAAGTAGAAATTCAGAAGAGATAAATAACTTCCATGTAATAACAAAACTAGTAAATAGTGCAGCAGATTTTGAACCCAGACCGCCTATCTGCCCAAGCCTGGGTTGTTAACAACTCAGTACTGAGCTCCTTCCACTCCTTACAAAAGCATTGCCCCTGGAGCCAGGCACAGCAGTCTTGTTGCTGGCATGGGTTGGAGCAACACTAGCTTGGAGGGAGCCTCTTTCCCTGGAGGCTCATTATTAATTCCAGCAAGGGGTGGACTGACACCAAGATGGATTTTTAATGTAACAGCCCAGGATGGATGAGGGAACCAGATTCTGCCAGCTGAGTCCAGGATCTCCATCCCAAGCACACCTGTGCATGTTGAGGACACCTGCCTCACCTGGCACGTGGATCCCAGGCTCCTCTGAGAAACTCAGGAAAATTTCCGTGGCTGAACCAAGCCACTTACTCCCTGGGACGGCTTGACTATGATCTGAGTTGCCCAATTAGCTTTGCTGTTTCTTAATTGTGTTTTGTTTTTCTATTGGAGAATCCCAAATGTGTGGCTAGAACAGGATCTGAGACATCATTGCTGATGGTGACAAAAAAGAAAACCCAAATAAAAGCGGTAGGCAATTCACCTAAGATCTTTTGTGGCAGGGTTCACATTCAGGATTCCAATATGCCCATTTGATGCCCTTTTATCCTGACTTTATACAGTGCAAATTCTATTACTTCCATTATAGAAGGGGAAAAAATACCTTGTCAGTCTTATCTTGTTACCTAATATCTTGTCCCATTCTAGCATTTTTTATTATATATCTTAAAATGTCTGTTAATAAAGCCAAGTAGAACAGAAACTTCTCTGTTCTATTTAGTCTCTTAACACAGAGCATAGCTTGACAGTAGTGGCTTCTACCCAAGTCCTCAATAATTGTGTGCTTTTTTCTTTTAAATGGGAACTAATAATCTTTTAGAGTTACAATCTTTCAAGTGGGGGATTCTTTAAAAACTTAAACCATGTTGAAGTGCGTTTTCATTCCCTTCGTAGATTCAGATTGTTTTTTCTAAAACTTCCAGTAAATGCTTAAGGTGTTTTTGAACTCTGTGAAGCAATGACTGCAGCACACAGGCTAAGTAACTTCCCGAACATGATGTATTGAACCTGGCAGGAGCCACTCATTCATCTCAGAGGTAGAGCGGGAGCATCAGTAATTCCGAAAGGCATTACATTAAAATGGAAAGCCCCTGATGGCAATTGAAGGTGGTTTTTTGTTTCTTGTCATCATCCATTTGTATCTGCCGATAGCCTCTAGTTAAATCAATGCTCCTGATAAATATTGCTTGACTGAGGAAATAGAGCAAATCATCATTTCTTAGTAATGGATATTTATCTCTTTTCTGATAACATTTATTTTTCACATGCCTACATGCACAACCTGTCCAAATTGTATAAGCAATTAACACTGTTTAATGGGCTACTTAAAATTAAGACTACGGAACGTGCAAGAGTTTGCTTTCTTGTCTGTTAATATTTTTTTAAAATTAGATTGGGTTATAACTGGTGGATATTTGATGTATAGGAAATACCAGGGACAGAAGCCAGTATTGCTTGACCCCTTGACACTGAGTGTCCTAATTTCTTTACTGTCCTCACTCACTCCACATGCTTTCACTGGGCACCCATGCCTGCTCTGTGCCAGGCACAGGGGCAGTATATGAAGCACAAAGAGCCTCAGTACCTACATTCATGGTAGAGAAATAACTTACACATCACAGCCCTAAGTAGAAACCTCAGGTGTGATGAAGGCCAGTGTTTGAGATTGGACCATGAGGATATGTGGGCAAGCAGCTCTGCACTGAGGTTTCAATAATGTATGTGGGTCACTAAGGCTGGTCTCAGAAAGAAGCACATTCCAGCAAGCGTGACTAGCCTCTGCCGAGGGCCCTGGAAAACAGCAACCATGAAGGGTGCAAGGAAGTGCAATGTTGACGAAATGCAGCAAAAAACGAATATGGAGCCGATGAGGAAGCTGGAGGGAGCCAGACTGTCGAGATGTATATAGGCCAGATGGTCTGTCTCAGAGTAATGGGAAGTTCTTGAAGGGTTAACATGTGAGTTGGGGAAAGCGGTATTTATGTCCATATTTATATTTGAAATGAATATGAATCCTGCTGGATTATGGAGCACGGATGGAGAAGGACTGAGACCGTGCAGGGGCAGCAGAGAGGGCATGGCGAGGAGTGGTGGTGATGGTGCAACTCCATTTCCTTCAAAGTAAATTTGTTCTTATCCTAAAACCTCATTTAGATGAAGAATATTAAACATTTTTGGAATCAAACCAACTAGACTGACACAATCTAGAATACACACCCCTCACCACCAGAAGACTTTTTGAAAACTATTCTGCTTTCAGGCTTTGTACTGACACTAACAGCAAATATAAAATAATAGACTTTTTAAAAATTTTCATAGATTTTTACAATTTCAAAGACAAATCAGCTGCTTCATCACGAATACAAAAGACAGACTCTAATGGGGGAAAAAGATGATATAAATAAATCTTTTGACTTCTAAATACAGATCTAAATTCTGGAGTGTGTATGTTTTTCCGATGAGTCTAGTTTTCCAGAAGCCTTGCTACTTTAGTGTAAGCCTGCCCCTGAGTGGACATGCATTTGTCCTCTGACAAAGGCATATGTTGAGGAAACAGCTGTCTTATCCATGTAGCTAGTCTGTGCCAAGTATAGAGATATTAGTACATAAGTGAAAATGGTCATAGGTATGGACTACACCGTAGCTGTGCACTCATGAAGCTCACAATTCAGAATACTTGCTCTGATCATGAGATCTTGATGTGGGCCATTGCAACAAATGGCACCATTGATTCTGATATGCCTCCTTTTTAGAAATGGTTATGTAACCTGCTTTCCATAGTCCATGCCACCTGGTTCTCAAAGTGTATTGGCAATGACCACAAGGGATAATTCCCATATTCTCTTGGTTGTGGGGCTGTTGGTGAGGGTAGATTTCAGCTCCAAGAGAATCCCTGCACTTCCTTGCCACATGGCCTTGTCACAGCATGGCAGCTTGCTTCTTCACAGTCAACAAGGGAAGACTGTTTCTCTTCAATTTCCTGAGATGGAATAGTCATGGAGCAGGTGGCATCCCATCACTTCTGCCAAATCATATTGATGAGAAGCAAGTAACATGTTCTGCTCACACTCAAGGAGAGAATTACAACAGGGCCTGATTCATTGGGAATCACTTTAGGCACTTCAGGGTGTGTCTACCACAGGGTGTATCCCTTAAACAAAGCCCCGGATGCCCTTGTCCTCCTGAGCATGAGTTATTTTCTAGATGGTTATATTACCAGATCTCATTTATGCAGAATCCTCACCATGCCCCACTCCCTGGTGAGCCTTCTGGACATGCCAAGATGTTTCCTAACAGCATCAAGAATACAATTCAAGACCCACGGGAGACTCTACTGCACAGAACAAAATGAGTTTAATAATGATATTATCACACAAAATGAAGATGTTCAGTTTTCCTATAAAATTAATAAGAGGGGAGATAAAAGTCACTTTAAATATGTCATTCCTTTTAAGTCATCTTGCTTAAGAAGTTATAGAAACAGTATTTATGTTAAAACATTTCATTTTATACATCCAAAGGTCATTACAAAAAATTGTGATAAAACACTCACATATTCCCACCATAAAATGCATGCATCCTGGGCAGGATCTCTTTCATTATGCTGAGAGTTTTCCTCTATATGTTTTAAATATTTGACATGAATTTATGATAATTGAATTAATTCAGAAGTGAGTTCATTTTGTCTTTTGATTTTATTGTGGCCAACTCACTGAAGTTCATTCATTCATCACTGATTTTTATCATGTTCTTTCATGTGGCTCCCAGGCCCACATCCTCACTGTCCTATGCACAACTTCTGCCAGGGAGTCTGTCCCTCAACATCTAAGGAGCCATTTGTCATCATACAGGTCTAGGAAGGT
This sequence comes from Myotis brandtii, assembly GCF_000412655.1. Taxonomy (NCBI): domain Eukaryota; kingdom Metazoa; phylum Chordata; class Mammalia; order Chiroptera; family Vespertilionidae; genus Myotis; species Myotis brandtii. The sequence continues at coordinate 3,770,024 of NW_005353967.1, read as the reverse complement.
CTTAAGTTCTTCCTCTCAACATATCATTCAGTAATTGCTGGTTATAATCACTAATTGCTTTACAAAATTCTTTAAAGATTGTGAAAAATCACTTCTCGATGCAAATGACAATGGGAAAATAAGTTAAAGGGAGACTGCATCTTATTTTAAATTTCTTTTCAATAATTCAAATGGACATTGGTAAATATCAAGTACAGTATTCATAAGTGGTGTGAATTGCTACTTTATGAGGCCAATGAGAAGCCACAATAGTAGCAACAGGAAAGTGCATAGAACTTAGGTAACACTGGAAACCCAGGTAATTAACCTCACCATGCCTCCGTTTTGGGATCTGTGTAAAATTTTTAGATACGTTTTGTCAATACTTCTCAACTGAGGCAATTTGACACTCCTCCCCTCGCTGCTGGGGACATGGCAAAATCTGGAGGCATTTTTGGTTGTCACACTTGGGAAGAAAGCATGCACCTAGCATATGGAGAAGAGAAACCAGGGATGCTGCTCAAGATCCCCACCGCCCAGAATCACCTGGTCCAAAATGCCAGCAGTGCTGAGGTGGACAAACCCTGCCTCACATAGAACAGAATCAGAGGGACTATTAGAAAGAGGGTCGAGAGTTACTTTGAAATATTTGGAAGAATAATAATTATTTTGCAAAAATAATAACTTGGAAAAAATAAAATAAGGTATTTTGTTCAAAGCCATGGGCAAAGTCTGTGTTCAGTGCCAGATGTATCAGGTAAGTATTATAATCTTACAGGACAAAGTCCCTTTCTTTGATATTTCTAGCATGTATCCTACTCAGTAGACAAAAGAAGGGGTCAGTAAGGTGGGTGGCCACCCAAATGCAAGCTTATGCAACAAGGTAGGGGCAGGAAGAGAGGAGAAAAAGACAGCATGCTACAACCATGGTACTGACTTCACCTAAGTGCCTGAGGAAAGTGGTAATGAAGCAACAATGGCAACCACCTCTTAAGGTACAGTAGCTTAGGAAAAGTAATTTTCATGATTCATTCATGTTGATCATTATTGACTTACAATAAACGACAATTCTCAAACCTATACTTTATCAGTGCTTAAATGTTATGAAAAGAAAAAGGCACAGTTATTTAAATGTACTAACTAAAAGAATTCAGCAAGAATCTAAGAATGATGTCATTCTCTTTCTGGGGTTTAAAAGAAATATTGACATTTAGAGAATAAGAAAAACTGGTCGTAACACTTGTCAACAGCAACAACACATAAATACAGGCACTTAAGTTGCCAGCATGTTAATGTACAGTTACTACATAAATACTCCCCTCGCTGCCTGCCATCAAGAGTGGCCTTCTTTCTCTAAGAAGGCAAAACAACAGCTATTCATGTTTCCTGTAAAGAGGCTTCTCTGCTGCATCTTTCATTCCCCCAGGTCCCTGGCTGACTTCTCACTCAGACCAGAGGCACCACAGGTCTGTCTGGCAGTGATCTGTAGGCAAGAAAACAGAACTGGGCAGAAAGCTTTGTGTATACATCAGCAGAGTTGCAGCACATCCTCCTTTCTTTCCTTCCCTAGGATGAAGACCATGCTCTTAATATCAGTTTAACCAGAATTTCAACCAGAGTTCAACCCTCCTGGTGGCAAAATGTCCCAGGACATGATCTTGACTATTGATGTGGTCTGGGTCACCAGGCAAACCAGGGAGGAAATGATGGGGCATATGCATCAATAGAACTTTATTGGCCTAAATTGCAGCCCCACTGTGCAAACTCCATTCATAAATTCACACAGTTCAGCCTGTGTGGTTGGTTTGGGTAGAAAAGGACTTGTACTAGTAAGCAGAATCAAAACTTGCTTCTTATTTATTTATTTTATATATTTATTTGTCTGGTTATATCTGTATATGCTAGTTTACACTAAACATTTTAACTAATAATAAAACATTTAGTTGACTTTAGTAATTCCAGAATTAACTTTGAATATAAAAATATTGTGAGAGAAGTATAAAAAATAGCAGCAGTAAATTACAATGAAGCCAAAAGCAATGGAAGTTTTAAATATTAGTCAATATAAACAACAATATACATGTAGACAAAGAAAAGTTGAGGGATTTCCCCCTGGGATTGCTTACCTATTTATTTACTTACTTATTGATTGATTCATTGATTGTGTTTTCCTGATTGGTACCCTCTAATCCCCTGCCTTCAAAAGCATGTACTTGTATTTAGGAGTGTGGTGGAGATGCAAACTTTTGCTCAATTACCCTTTTTTCTTCCAAGATTCACCCTCACTATCCACTGTGTTTATCACCGACAAGCCTGGAGCCCAACCCTTTAAATAGAATAAACTTTTGGGACATGGAAGAGCAGTGTGAGATGAGTTGATGGGTGTTTCAGGATGGGCATCATATATCCTGAAGACTTCAAAGTATCTTCTCTTTCCCAGCTCAGCACCATGTCTGTGGCCACACCATCCTCAGGGCTGCAGTTCATAGATGTGCTGAGAGCTCATGCACATGGATTTTCGATTACCTTTGTTTTTAAGGGGCTTACAGATTTTTATTCCTTTCCTGTAGTTTTGAGTTTCATGGAGGAGAGAAATAAACCACACCATCAATCCATAGACAACTAAGCTCTATCAGAGAAACCTCCACCATGAGACAGAACAAAATGAGACAAAAACTGAAATGGAAGGAAACCTGAGCAATGATTTTTGCAATTGTGGATATTCTTCTATGATACTAATGAAACTAGGAGTGTATAGTTTCTTACAAGGTGAAATCTGAAACAATAAATCAATTTTTCATGGTCTTTTACATTAAAATCCACTGGCCTTTCTGACACTTTGAAAGACTGGTCTCCTACCCATTTGTGATATTGTAACATTCTTCCTTGGCCATTTGAAAAACATTCCTTCAGTTTTTCAGATTTTCCAAATCTTGACACATTTCATTTTCAAATGTCAAAAATTTGCCTTTATTAATAACACCACCATTCTCATCAGAAAAGCCTTTAAGTATTGAGAAGCTGTCAAGCTCATGCCTAAAATCTCAAATTTTATCCTCAGTAACAAATACTGTCAGTTGTTTTCCTTGAAGTGTCAGGCTCACTTGGTTTCTTTCTGAGAAAATGTCTACAAACTGTTTACCTAAGTCTGTAAAATTATAGTCCATCTGTCAGTTGTTGTTTCAATTAAATATGGTGTTCAATGAAGGACACGGCTAATTCAGCTTTTAGCCCAATCACACAAGGGCATTTGCCATGCTCCAGAGTGCAGCAGAAATGCTTTATGGGGACTTCCTGTGTCATCCCACAGGGCCATGAAAAGCCAGGGCCTCACAGGTAGACTAACCTGGAACAATGGAGACAGAGGTCTCCTGGGAAATGTGGCTCCCCTGACTTCACAGGGAGTGGGAGTCTGGGGTCAAAGAAACTACAGTTCCATACAACTCTGGGTATTCTCCTCAGAGGTTTCTGTTTAAATGCTGCAAGCATTCATTTTTACTGAAAGTATTAAGATATTTTAAATGTGATTTTAGGCAATCTTAAAATATTTATAAAAACTTGATATTTTTAAAATGTATAAGACCTTACTCTTTAGAACTATTACATTTTGGGGGTTGTATGTTTGACCTGCCAGGAACTTGAAGTGTTCAAAGAGGTAAGATAACATAATAAACTCAAAATACAGTTTAAATATTTAAGATAATTTATTCAAATATGTAATCAATGGTACTGATTGTCTTAAAGAAAGTTTTATCAGTCCATTTGATAAAATATTAACTTTTCATTAAATATTATTTTTTAAATGGTAGGTTAAACACCTTAAGATTTATAAATTGAATTTAAAATCTCAAGTTATAGAGTTTGAAAATTAATACATTGTGCATTACTCTAAAACCTAAATAACTGCAACTATTCATTTCTGGTCTCTCCTACAACCTAAACACACACATACACCTTTAATTTAGAATCACAAGCATTTGAGAGGATAGAAGAATTGTGTAGAGCCTTTAAATAATTAAAAAATTTTAAGACTCAAATAAAAACAGAAATAAAATATAATCAAACAATAACAATGATCTAATGTTTAGAAGCTAAATTTCAGTAACCAAAATATATAATATAGCAGATACATTAGAACCAATATTTTTCTTAAGAAAGAGAGAATTCCAAAGAGATCAAAGAGTAAATAAAAAGCATCCTGGAAACAAAATGACAATAAAAACACAACAATCCAAAATCTATGGAACACAGTGAAAGCAGTCCTGAAAGGGAAGTTCATAGTTCTACAGGCCTACCTCAAAAAAACCAAGAAAAAATGGTAATAAATTATCTAACCTTGCAACTTAAAGAATTAGAAAGAGAGCAACAATAAAAGCCCAGAGTAACCAGAAGGAAGGAAATAATAAAGATCAGAGCAGAAATAAACGACATAGAGACCAAAAAAAAAACGATACAAAAGATCAATGAAACCAAGAGCTGGTTCTTTGAAAGGATAAATAAGATGGATGAACCTCTAGCCAGGCTCACCAAGAAACAAAGAAACAAAGAGAGAAGACACAAATAAACAAAATCAGAAATGAAAGAGCTGAAGTAACAACCAACCCCACAGACATAAAAAGGATTGTAAAAAAAAAAAAAAAACTATGAAGAACTCTACTGCAACAAACTGGACAACCTTGATGAAATGGACATATTCCTAGAAAAATATAAGCCTCTAAAACTCAATCAGGAAGAATCAAAAAACCTGAATTGGCTGATAACTACTGATGAAATTGAACCAGTAATCAAAAAGCTTCCAGCAAACAAAAGCCCTGGACCAGATGGCTTCACAGGGGAGTTTTACCAAACAGTCAAAGAACTCAAACCTATCTTTCTCAGACTATTCCAAAAAATTCAAGAGGAAGGCACACTTCCAATCTCTTTCTATGAAGCCAGCATTACCCTAATTCCAAAACCATATAAAGACACTACAAAGAAAGAGAATTACAGGCCAGTATCTCTGGTGAACATACATGCTACAATCATCAACAAAATTCTAGCAAATCATATCCAGCATTACATTAGAAAGATCATACACCATGACCAAGTGGGATTTATTCCAGAGATGCAAGGCTGGTACAATTCCACAAATTAATAAACCTGATACATCACATAAAAAATTGAAAAACAAAAATCACATAATCATATCAATTGATGCAGAAAAGGCATTTGACAAAATCCAACACCCTTTTCTGATAAAAACTCTCAGCAAAGTGGGAATAGAGGGATCATACCTCAACATAATAAAAGCCTTATATGACAAACCTAAATCCAACATCATACTCAATGCGCAAAAACTAAAACCATTTCCCCTAAGAACAGGACCAAGATGGGGATGCCTGCTTTCACCACTCCTGTTCGACATAGTATTGGAAGTGCTAGCCATAGCAACCAGACAAGAAGAAATAAAAGGCATCTAAGTTGGAAAAGAAGTAAAATTGTCATTATTCGCAGATTACATGATATTGTACATCAAAAACCCTAAAGACTTCATCAAAAAACTACTAGACTTAATAAATGAATCCAGCAATGTAGCAGGAAACACAACTAACACCCAGAAATCTATGGCTTTTTTATACACCAATAATGAACTCACAGAAAAAGAAACAAAAAAACAAAAATAAACAACGCCATTTACCATTGCAACAAAAAATATTATGATGCCTAGGAATAAATTTAACCAAGGAGCTAAAGGACCTGTACTAAGAAAATTACAGGACACTGAAAAAAAAGATAGAGGAAGACAAAAACAAATGAAAGAATATACCGTGTTCATGGATTTGTAGAATCAACATTATTAAAATGTCCATACTACCCAAAACAATCTATAGATTCAATGCAATCCCCATTAAAATACCAATGGCATATTTCAAAGACCTAGAAGAAACTCTCCAAAAATTCATCTGGAATAAAAAAAAAGACCCCAAATAGCTGCAGCAATCTTGAGAAAGAAGAACAATATTGGAGGGATCACAATACCAGATATCAAGCTATATTACAAAGCCACTGTTCACAAAACTGCCTGGTACTGGCACAAGAACAGGCATATAGACCAATGGAACAGAACAGAGAACCTAGAATTCCACCCAAGTCATTATGCTCAATTAATATTTGACAAAGGAGGCAAGAGCATACAATGGAGTTAAGACAGTCTCTTCAATAAATGGTGTTGGGAAAATTGGACAGATACCCACAAAAAAAAGGAAACTAGACCAGCAACTTACACCATACACAAAATAAACTCAAAATGGATAAAGGACTTAAACATAAGACGGAAAATCATAAAAAGCTTAGAAGACTCCATAGGCAGCAAAATTGCAGACATATGTCGTAGCAATATCTTTACTGATATAGCTCCTAGGGCAATGGAAACTAAGGAGAAAATAGACAAAGGGGATTTCTGCACAGCAAAAGAAACAATCAACAAAACAACAAGAAAGCCCACCGCATGGGAGAACATATTTGCCAATGTTCTCTCCAATAAGGGTTTAATCTCCAACATATATAGGGAACTCAAACAACTTAACAAAAGGAAGATAAACAATCCAATTAAAAAATGGGCAAAGGACCTAAATAGACACTTTTCAAACAAGGACATACAGAGGGCCGAGAGACATATGAAAACATGCTCAAAATCGCTAATCATCCAAGAGATGCAAATCAAAACAATGAGGTACCATCTCACACCTGTCAGAATGGCTATCATCAACAAATCAACAAACGACAAGTGAGGGGGAGGATGTGGAGAGAAAGGAACCCTCGTGTACTGCTGGTGGGAATGCAGACTGGTACAGCCACTGGGGAAAAAAGTATTCAAAAAATTAAAAATGGAACTTCCATTTGACTCAGTAATCCCACTTCTAGGAATATATCCCAAGAAACCAGAAACACCAATCAGAAAGGATATATGCACCCCTATGTTCATAGCAGCACAATTTACAATAGCTAAGATTTGGAAACAGCCTAAATGTCCATCAGCAGATGAGTGGATTAGAAAACTGTGGTACATCTACACAATGGAATACTACACTGCTATAAAAAGAAGGAATTCTTACCATTTGCAACAGCATGGATGGAACTGGAAAGCATGATGCTCAGTGAAATAAGCCAGTCAGATAAAGATAAATATCACATGATCTTACTCATTTGTGGAATATAATAAACAACATAAACTGATGAACAAAAATAGAAGCAGAGACATAGAAGTATCAAACAGACTGCACAACTTATGAGGGAAGGCAGGGGGTGAGGGGGTAAGAGATCAACCAAAGTACTTGTATGCATGCATATGAGGATAACCAATGGACACAGACAGTAGGGGGTTGAGGGCTTGTGCTGGGGGGTGGGGGTGGCCGGTGAGAGGTCAATGGTGGAAAAAGGAGGCTCATGTAATACTTTAAACAATAAAGAATTTAAATTTAAAAAAAGAAAGAGAGAATTAATCAACTGGAAGATAGAATTAAGAATATTATCAGGCTAGAATAAAGAGCTTAAAAAGTTGGAAAATGGAAAAGAAAGATTAGGAGTAAAAGAGAATATTATGAATAGGTGCAGTTTATATCTAAAATGACAAAAACAGGAAGAATAGAGAAAAGGTTGCATTAAAAAAATCAATGGTAAAGCATTTTGCTGAATTGATCATGGACAAAAGTAAATCTGTCATAAGCAGAATGGATCAAATTAAATTCACACCTAGATATATCTTTGTAAAATAGTAGAGGTCTATAAACAAGGGAATCCTAAAAACATCCGAATGAAGAGAATATATCTATAAAATAATTATTTAGAATTATAGTCTCAAAGCAACTATGTCATCCAAAAAAAAAAGAATTAACTCAATTACATAACAATATGTAAAGACAATATAGAGAAAAAATTAGTGTATAATTAAAGAAGCAATAAAATTCAAACCTATTTGTTAAATAAAAACTTTAAACTTTATATAAACAACCCTTTCCAAAATCTATTAAGAAAATTGTGAAGGCAAAAATAAAAAATTATTAGATTTGAAAATTGTGACATAACAATAATACAAACAACATGTAAAAATTATGAGACATTACATACTATTTTATGCTGACAAGTTTGAAAATTTAGACAACTGTACAATTTCTATAAAAATAAAATGTATGAAAACTAAATTAAGAAACCCCAGAAAATTTAATAAACCTGAAACCATTAAATAAATGAAACTATTAATACATTTATATTATCTTTTCTTCTCCCCCAAATAAAAGGGGTACAGACTGTTTTACAAATGGATTTAGTAAAATATCAAGAAGTATGTTATCTGTGTGTTATATATGCTTTCAGAGAACAAAGTAAGAAGATCTCCATAACTTATTTATAGGGTTAATATAACTTCAACTATACTGGGAAAATATTAAAAAAAAATTCTCACTTGCCACCATAGGTGCAAGAATACTGAATGAAATATTCACAAAGCAAATTCCTCAAGGTACAAAAAGCATACATCATTACCAAATAGTACTATAAACTTTAACAAGAATTAATGGAACTTATTGAATGAAGATGATAAAAAAAAAACATATCTCAATTCAGAAAAAGTATTTGGTAAATTTCAATCACTTTCAATCCTCATAAAGAATTACATGATGTTTTAAGTTTGATCTGAAAAGCATTTTCCTTAACATTATCCTATATAATAAAAGGCCAGGGACCATAAGCGTAACGACCAGAAAGACCACTCAACCAGTTGCCATGAGGTGCATTGACCACCTTTCGGTCCCTCACCCCCCTGCCCCGGACCCACAAGAGGTGGCTCACGGTGGTGGGAGGGGAAGCAGGAGGCTTGTGGTGGCGGGCAGTGTGGCTCACGCAAGATTTCATGCTCTGGGCCTCTAGTAAATATCCTATCTAATAATAGAGAAACATGGTAATTAGCCATACCTCTGCTACCCTTCCCATTGGCTAATCAGGGCGATATGCAAATTAACTGCCAACCAAGATGGCGGCCGGCAGCCAGGCAGCTTGAAACGAACAGGAGGCTTGCTTGCTCCAGTGACGGAGGAAGCCAAGGTTCCCCGCCTGCGGCT
>NW_005353967.1:3724886-3760293 GCF_000412655.1 Myotis brandtii | reverse complement strand
CCCCAACCCCCCTGATGGGCCCTGCTATGTGAGTGACAGGGGGCAGCACCCCAACCCCCTGATCGGCCCTGCTCTGTGGGTGATAGAGGGTGGTGCCCCAACCCCCTGATCCGCCCTGCTCTGTGTGTGACAGGGGGCGGTACCCCAACTCCCCTATCGGCCCTACTCTGTGCGTGACAGGGGGGAGCTCCCCAAACCCCTGATGGGCCCTGCTCTGTGTTTGACAGGGGGGAGCTCCCCAACCCCCTGATCGACCCTGCTCTGTGCGTGACAGGGTACAGAGCCCCAACCCCCCTGATGGGCCCTGCTATGTGAGTGACAGGGGGCAGCACCCCAACCCCCTGATCGGCCCTGCTCTGTGCATGACAGGGGACGGCGCCCCAACTCCCCAATCGGCCCTGCTCTGAGCCTGACCAGGGGCTGCACCTAGGGATTGGGCCTGCCCTCTGCCACCCCTCCCCCCTAAGTGCACAAATTTTTGTGCACCGGGCCTCTAGTTTATAATAATAAAAGTGTAATATGCTAATTAGACCAGATGACCTCCCGGATGAAGCTGGGGCTGAGAGGGAAGCCCGGGTCCCTGGTACCAGAGGGCAGCAGCCGGGGGAAGGAAGCCCTACTCTTGTATGAATTTCGTGCATCAGGCCTCTATTTTATAAAACTATAGTATAAACCTATAATTTGATAAAATATCAAAAACATGTCCCTTAAATTCAGAAAAAAGACAATAATGTCAATTATAAGCAATTCTTTTCTACTTGGTGCTGGAGGTACTAATCATGCAGAAAGTTAGGAAATAATTTATAAGGATTATAAAGAAAGAAATATAGTTATCTATATAAAAGGCTATATACATATGTATATATATACAGTTATATATATAAACATACATTATGTTACATACTATTAAACATAATACAATATGGCATGATATGGTAGTATTATATAAGGTAAGTATATTAATAATACTTTGAAACAGTAATAATTGTGAAATATAATAGAATAAAGCAAGATCTCATTTACAGTAAAAATAAAAACTATTGAGCTATTTAGGAAAATGACCAACAAAGTATATTAGCATAAGACATAAAAATAAGCTCAAATAAAATGAGAACCCTATCATGGCTCATTTATGGGAAGAAAAGCTGTTAATTTTTGTTCAATTGGTCCATAAATGCAATAAATTTCTAATTTTTAAGTTTTATGCAATTCTATAAAATTAGATGGAAATGGACGAGTTGACTATGGAAAAATAAAGCAACAAAGTAAGCCAAGAGAAGCATTTCCACCTAATCAGAATTCAAGGTGAATGATAGTAATGAAAGAGTACGTATTTGTGAATGGATATAGCAATAGAGCATGTGAAAAAGCAGAGATGCTCCTTCACACAAGGAGGAACTTGAATCTCCAATGAACACTCAGAAACACGCTCAATGTAAAAATGATACAATAACTTTGGAGAACAGTTTGGGTTTTTTCCCCAAAAGTTAATATACTCCTTTCATAATATATAGCTATCCCCTTCCTAGATATATATCCTACATGAATAAAAATTTATGTCCACCAAACACACAAACACATCACTAATGTTTATAACAGCTTCATTAGTATTAGCCAACAACTAGAAACAACTCAAATGTTCATCAAGATGGGAGTGGATAAACAAACCACAGTCCGTCCATACAACTGAGTGCCACTCAGCAATTACAAAGAATGAACTATTAACACATGCTACAACGTGGAAGGCTATCAAAATAAATCTTCTGATTGAAAGGTGTCAGAGACAGAGTACATGTTATATGATTCATATTATATACATCTCTATAAAATGCAATCCCATCTGTAGTGATAGAAAACAGATCAGTGATTAACTGAGGCAGAGGGACAAGACAGAGTGGGAGGGAGGGATTAGGATGAAAATTGTGGGATGATCTATAAATTCAACATGGTGACTGTAGTGATGGTTTCATAGGTAAGCATTTATATGTCAAAATGTATAAAACTGAACACTTGAAATATGTGCAGCTGATTGTATGTCAAATATACCTCAATAAAGATGATTTTGTTAAAAGGCCTATTAGGACCATCACATCAATGTGTTTACTATCCATTTCAGTTTTCACATTTAAACACACACACACACACACACACACACACACACACACACTTCAATTCCCTCCAACATGCAAGTCTGCAGGAGACTCCTGAATCAGTTTTTGACTCAATTTCGTTCTTTCTCTCCTACTGGCAAAGTGAAGCCCATCCTGAGCAGTGTTTCCACAGGCACAGCGGACACTGTTGACAGCTCATACTTGACGTGACGGTGGGAGCAGAATCTGGGGCATCTGCACATTGTATATGGGCAAGTGTCAGAGCAATGTGCCTGCTACTTAAACATGTGCGTGCGTGCACACGTGTGTGTGTGTGTGTGTGTGCGCGCGCGCGCGTGTTATTTGAGTAACAAAGGGAAAGATGCTGGCGATAGTATGGAGATTTCAACCTCAAAAGAAATCTAGGGCAGCATTTCTCAGAGTGGGTGTGTGGTGACAAAGCACTTTACTTCAGGAATCTGCAAAGAAGACAGAAAGTGCTTCTGTGGGTGTTTTGTTTTTTTGTCTTTTCAGTCCTTTCTGTTTCGTTCAAAACTCAAATTACTTCTATATTTGCATGAATGTTTCTGCCGTGGAAAGAACCTTGGCATCTGTTTTCTTAGTTATGGTGGGTGGTCCGCTGCCCGCCTCCATCTCCTCACCCTGTGGGCAGTCATGTCCCCAGCCCAGCTGATTGCACTCCGTTGTAACCTTTCAGCACGGGAGCTTCTTGCTCTAAATGCCAGCTCCGTCTGTGTGATGGGCACGCAATTGTTTCACGACATTGTGGTGAGGTCAGAGGAACCCTATTCATAGTTGGCAGCGCAGGTACCAAGATTAAGTGAAAAACGAAGTATTTGTATGTGCGAATGTGTTATTACCTCCCCTGCACCCAGTCAAGATGTGGGTCTGGGAGTCATGGGGGAGTCATGGCAGACTCTTAATGAAGGGGATGTTCAAACGGTCTTAATTCCAGTGTCCTCACCTGTAAAACGGAGGGCATTGGTGCCCTGGTATTGCTGGGGTGCTCAGGTGAGGCCTCACGTACGTGCAAAGATTCTGCTCAGCACCCAGGCATCTCCTGGCTCTCAAGGAGTGTTGGCTGCCTGCTCAATAATCAGCCTGACGATGGGACTTCTAGATCAGAAGGTATTCACTTAGCAGTAATTAAGGGGGAAAGCTGATTTTTATAGGTTGCAGTTGTTTAGGAAGATTTGCTTCACACACAGGCAGCTGCCCAAACCATCTCAGTGCAAATGTTGTCTTCTACTGCCACCCACTGGCCGAGTCTGGAGAGCCCAGGGCTGTGCAGCTGTGTGAAGACCGGACATCTCAACCAGATTCACTCCTACTTAGCTTATTCCCTACTGGTGACTGTGAAATCCATGCAGATCACAGAGGGAGAACGATTTCTCTAAAAAGACGTAATGGTTCTTAAAGGCTCTGGTGAGGAGCCAAGTTAGATGTGCAATGCTAAAACAGGCAAGAAAAAGAAATGAAATCTTCTGTGTTTATATATATATTATCAGGTACATTTCAGAAGATATGTTTTAATTAAACCCCTGAGCAGTGATGAGATAACCAGCCTTTTCCCTCTTTTATGCATCAAGAAGAGTAAGTGTAAATCAGCATGTTACACGGAAGTAGTAAACCATAAGAATATTGGAGAATTAGCTTTTTCTTCAATTATAGTGGGGAAATTTTCATTTTACCATGTTAGTTCCACTTTCCCCCATTGAAATATAGGCATATCGTGCCACTCAAAGGAGAATTTTTTTAAAAGATACACTAGGGAAAGCCCTCAAAAATATTCTGAAACGCCCTATAAAACCAAAGAAATTGCTCTTTAATAGGCCATAGAAAATGTTGCAATTATTGCCCAGTGAACCACATAAATTCTTTCAAGTTACATTTTAACTGTAGAGTTTCATTTCCATCTTCTTGCAATACAGAAGGGAAACAAACCCAGTCTAATGTTTAGTTTAAATTGGAGGGGAAAATGTTGCCCTTTGTTCAGCTGCCTCATATAGCTGCATTAGTGAAAGAACTTAACTTAAACTTAACCTGTGTGTGCCTGGTCCCAAAATATGAGTTTAGAAAGCCCTAAACCTTGCTTCCATATTTGGTATTTAAAGCTGCAACTCAGATGAGTTAAATGTCTTATCCAGACAGATTATACAGCTGGTTAGCCATAGGACTGAGGAAAAAGACGATTTCCCTTGATTCTCAGTTGAGTGGTCTTTTCCCCTTCACTACACTCCTCTCAACTGAATATTAATATTTATGCTGCCATATGCATGAGCATATTATAATATGTAGTAAGATAAAAACATATACTTTGTAAGATTTTTTTTGGAGAAAATTGATCCTCAGTTGAATTCAAAAGCAAATAATGTATTTTGAGTTATAAAATTTAGTTTTAGGATTTATACTGGCCTTTTTTTCCATCACTGCAGAAATGATATTTTTCTAAAATCTTTGAAAATGCCATTGACTTCTTGTCTCTGTTTGATAGATTTCAAAGTCCTGGCACTTTGTGGTTTAGCACTGTTACAACAAAAGGAATTACAGATATCCACAGAAAAACCATAATAAAGTACATTAAGATGAATCATTATTTGATTGCTGTCCTCATGATAATATCAGTATCTGTTCATTATAATTGTATTCAGTGGGCAAAATTATTAAAAGTATAAAAATATAATGAAAGCAATCTATAATGTTGTTACTGAGCATATTCAAACAAACCATAACGAGAATTTTGGAATACTTCTCTCTCTCTCTCTCTCTCTCTCTCTCTCTCTCTCTCCCTCCATATTGTCCATATTGCTTTTCTTATAGTAAATTAATTAAGCTCATGGTCACTTCTGAAAACTTTCTTATTTCAGAGTTTTCCCTATTTTCATATAGAATGATCAAAAGTGAACAGACACAATTTTCCAATAAAAGAGCTGTGAGTAAGGGCAGCCTGTGAATTTGAAGCTTCTGAGATTCTCAGGGGCTCTTTACTTGGTACCAATAATCCCAAGAGCAAGAGAGATGTTTGGCTGAGAAAGGAGTATGCATGTGTGTCTGCACCTGTGCATGAGTGCATGGGTGTTGGGGTAGACTCAGATCCTTGTAGTCAATATTTACTGCAGTAGGATCTTGTGTTTCACTTTTCAGTTTGCACAATGTTTTATCTAAATATTGAATTTGCTCATCTTTCAGTTATTCCTTCCTGAAAATATTAACAATGACTTTTTTTTATTATGGTGTCCTTTTTGAGGTTCAGAAAGTTAAAATTTTCCTGACAAATCTATCAAAATATGTTCACAGGTTTTTTTCCTCTAGTTTTTAGGATTAGCCATTTCCTCCTGACACTGATATCTATTTATATTTCTTCATCTCATCTTTGTGGTTTCTTAATAGTTTTATTAAATATATATTCTAGCTGAATTTATTTTGGAGGACTATAAAAACTAATCTTTATTTTTTAAGTAGTTAAACTGTTTTCCAATGTGACTTCTTGGAAAATTATAAATGCATATAAGTTAATTTAAAATTGCTAAATTGGTAAGAAAACAATTTTTGTTTTGTTCCACTAATTCTGCTCCATCTACTGTCCTTTCCCATGTCAGTTACATGCTATCTAAAAACTAATATAAGGCCAGGATCTATTGACCCTTATTTTTTAAATATTGTTTTGTAAATATTTTATAGATGCCTTGTCTAATCACATTTGAATGGGTACTGATAAAAAGAAGTTTTGATTAAAATTAAACTTTACTTAAAATTTTTAATTGTATATGTACATAAATCTTTTAATATTTTGAGGCATATTTTAATATTTTAAAACATGGTATATCTATTTATTTAAAGCATATTTAAGCTTTAGATAAGATTTAAAATTTTTTTATATTGACCTAATTCATTTTTTACTAAATATATTTATAAATATTTTCTACTTTGTTGGCTTTTTATGAATGGAATACTGGCAACCAATTATATTTGCATAAGTGGTCATATCTGCTACTATAAGAATGCTTTTAACTGTGTGTGCTTATTTTGTATAATGGAGCACCTAATTGAGTTTTACATTATTTTCAATTATGTTTAGTTTTTGTGGGGGTTTTTTGTAGTTCAGTTGGAATCTCAGAGCATCTGCAAGTACTGTCATGTCATTTTCATCTTTACATAAAGTCACACTTCATTTTTTTTGTTTTATATGATTATATAAACAATTATAAAATGATAAATAATAGAGAGGACATTCAACATTCTTACTTATTTTTGCTTTAATATTAATAATTTTAACTGAATTCTTAGGTAAAGTGTTGGTTCTCTACATAAACAGACATGATTATAGCGTGAAGGAACTTTCCACTTCCATCTTTCTAAGTGGGTTTTATTTGTCTATTTGCTTGTTTTAGAGATGAAGGAATATTGAGTATGAGCAAATGTATTTTGAGCTCTACTGAAATTGTAACATATGAATATGTCAGTCATGTGAGGGGGTTTTTGAATATTCATTGATCTTATATGGCTATTACTGCATTCCCAATTTGAGGACAGCCTTCTTTTCTTCTTTATATATGTGTTTTAATCTGTTGTCTTTACCTATTGTTTTAATTTATATTAGGTGCTTGGGGGGGATTAAACTTTAATTTAATTTTTAATTATTTTTTTAAATTAATTTTAAATTGATTTTATATATGTATAAAAATATTCTACTGCACTTTCTTTTTGCAGATGTCACCATTAAATCTTACGATTCCTTTAAGTGTGTCTTATAATTTGATAGATTCAAATTGTGTGAGGTGATATCTCTTTGTGGTTTTAATTTGCATCTAGCTGATGATTAGTGATATTGAGCATTTTTTAATCTCTTGGCCATATGTATGTACTCTTTTGAAAAGAGTCTATTCAGGTTCTTTGTTCATTTTTTAAATTGGATTGTTTGTCTTCTTGGTGTTAGGTTGTATAATTTTTTTATATATTTTGGAATTTAACCCCCTTATCAGATGTATCATTGTCAAATATGTTCTTCCATATAGTGGGTTCCCTTTTCATTTTATTGATGGTTTCTTTTGCTGACAAAGGCTATTTAGTTTGATGTAGTCTCATTTGCTTATTTTTTTCTTTATGATCAATTACTATTGACAAAGGAGATAAGAGCAGACACTCGAATAAAGATAGTCTCTTTAATAAATGGTGTTGGGAAAACTGGACAGGTACATGCAAAAGATGAAACTAGACCACTAGCTAGCAGTACACATAAGAATAAACTCAAAATGTATACAAGACTTAAATGTAAGTCACAGAACCATAAAAATCCTAGAAGATAACATAGGCAGTCAAATCTCAGTCAGCTCTCTAGCAATATTTTTTGCTGATATGTCTTCTAGGGCAAGGGAAACAAAAGGCGTTTGCTCTTGCAGCCACTAGTTGCACTCAATGGTTTCTCACTTTCCTCAGGAGCATCTCTGCCGTCCTGCCCCTGAACTCTGTGCAGCTCCCTCAGCCATTCTGAACCAGGCACCTCATGGAGCATCTCTGGAATAAAGCAGAGTGGGAGCCAGGGAACTAATAATCCACTTCCCCATTTCCCGTGGTTCTGCCGCTCACATTGTAGTTGAGCTTGGCTTGCCCACAGAGGTGGTCTGATCACTAACACACCCTTGAGTTAACTTCCCTTGCTTCCTGCTTATTGGTCCCCAAGCACACAAACTCTTCTTTTATGTTATGACTTTGGTACTAACTAGGCTAAGACAGTTAAAATTTAGAATTGTTATGAATCTAATCATGTACACTAAGGCACACAATTCTTTCTACACCTTCCTTAGTTTACAGTATATTTTGCATATGTTAACACAATAAACTGCATGTAAAGTACATAATTTAATGAGCTTTGGCATATGAATGCAACAACAAAGCCGTAATCACAACTGAGAATATGAACTCCCATTTTTTGTGCCTCCTTGTCCCAAACAACACCCTTCCTTCACCCTCTCTTCTATTTTTCTGGGAGAGTTTGTGTAATATTAACATTATTTCTTTATTAAGTTGTATAATTTTCGGTTGCAGCCATCTGACCCTGAAGTTCTCTTGTTAGAAGTATTTAAATTGCAAATTCAATTTCTTTAAAAGATTGCTGACTACAGTTTATTTATTTTTTTTGAATGAGCTCGGTAGTTTATTTCTTTAAAATAATTTGTCCATTTAACCTAAGTTGGCAAATTCTTAAGCATAAAGATGTTTGTAATATTTTTATCACCCTAATGTCTACAGAGTCTATAATGACCTTTCCTCCTTTATTCTTGATATTGGTAATCTGTGGCTTTCTCTTTTTTTCCCTGATCAGTCTAACTAGAGTTATCAAAGAACCAGGTTTTTGCTTCATTGATTGTCTCTATTTCTTTTCTGTTTTCAATTTAATTGAATTTAGTTTTCATTTTTATTATTATTTTTCTCTCTTTTTTGCTTGTTTTGGCTTTAAAGTGCTCTTCTTTTTCCAATTTCTGGTTTCTTTAGGTTGAGTGGGCACTGTGTTTGGCAAGACTAGAAAGAGTGACTAGTGTCACGTGTTCTCAAGTGGCTGATGAGAGCCTCCTGCATCCATTTGACTAAGGCTGATGGTCCCAGGGGTTCCAGTTCTTTAGAAGAGTGCTTAATTCAAAGAAAGGACTATATTAAATTTTCTCTGACTTTTATTATTATTTTGTTTTTAGACTTTTAGGGATCCTTTGTTTTTACGGTTGAAATAATGCAAATCAGTTCACACTCTTGTTCTTTTCTGCCTAACTCTACAATCACAGTGAGCTTCCTGGTTTCTCATGAATTTGACAATTTTCCTGATGTCTTTTCTGTCCTTTCTATAATAATGTTCTGCCTGGTCTATAATAGCAATTACACATATACATCAGAAATTATTTCTTTTCCTTTGAAAATGTACATAATAACATACACACCCATTGCTAAAAGGGTAGCAACACATGCATGTTAGACTTCTTAAAATTCTTCCTTTTTCTGGATGTTTGATAAGGGCTTTTCATCCACAGTTCAGCTCTGTTTTCAAATGGAGAAACTATCTTATATAACTTTTAGTTTTTAACTTTATTTGAATATCTTCTATAGAGAAACCAATTTTTCATTCATGAATCTACATTGTCTATGTTCCAGTTCCAAAACTGGTTTTTTTCGTTTTTGATACTTTACAATCATTTTCATTGTTTTCAATACTTTGCACATCACTGTTTCAATGTCCTACAATATAGATTCTACTCTTCACTATAACTATTAAGTTATTTTCATTTTATCAGTGGACATTAATCTCTTCTCAGACTCATATATCTTCCAGTTCTTTGGTGATTCTTGCATTCTGTTCAGCTAGGAGACTTTACTCTTGGTCTTCTGTTTGTTATTCATTGAGCCAATATTTCTGTGTATTTTCTAGTTTTTGATGTTTCCAGTTCTGTTTTTTTCTAAAAAGTCACTCTTTTTACTTTAAAGAAGTAAGTTATGTTTGTTATACATATGAGATAATACAAGTAATAAAAGGAAAAATTAATTTTATGTTTCATCCCTATCTAAGTTAAATCAGATTAACTACCTGGTAGGTTTATTTGTAGCATATTGTATTTTTCCCACAAGTGATTACAACAATATATCTGGTCCTATATGCTCTTCCAGAACCTTCCTGATCTCTGCAAGTGGTGGCTTCCAGTTTACTCTTTCCTTAATCTTGACAGGTGCTTGTGATTGCTTTAATTAATAGAATGTGGCAGAAGTAATGCAACTTGCCTTCCAAGGTCAGATCACTAGTCAATATGCTTTCTAGATAGTTCTCTCTCTCTCTCTCTCTCTCTCTCTCTCTCTCTCTCTCTCTCTCTCATCTGTCCTTGGACCCCAGCCACATAGAGAAAAAGTAAAAAATGAGACACCCACACAACTGGCAGAAGCCAGCATGACCTCCAGTCATGTGAACAAATGAGACTTCAGATGATTCTAGACTCAGCCTTCAAGTCTCCAATTGAGATTCTGATCACAATAAAATGGAGATAAGCCATCCACCTTGGCCACATCTAATGCTTCTGTGAATCCCTGAGTGTCAAAAATTATTATTTTATGTCACTCTTTACTTTGAAAGGGAGAGAGACTAGCTATTTTAGTTTAGTTCTTTGTTTTCTTTTAACTAAAGACATACTGATGACATCACTCTGCAGTTTAATATTTTTCTGAGCAAAATGTCAAAAGACAACAATAGGAATGCACTTCCAACTTTAAAGACTTCAGTGGGGGCACTGTTTTCATAGACTCTTTCATAACTATCATGTGATTGGTGACCCCTAATCTGACAACTAATCAAACTGGGCATTTCTTTTTCTTCTTTACTTTTTTCCATGCATGCACATATATATTACATAGACAGATAGATAGGTGAAAGATGATGGAAGATAGATAGATGATAGATAGATAGATAGATAGATAGATAGATAGATAGAAGAAAAGTGCCATTGTTCATTTTATAAAAGCAGGGTCATATTTTACACATAATTGTTTTAGTTTTCATTATACTTTCCTTGCCTAATATAGTGCTGAGTAATAATGTATACTCCATATGACAAGGATTGACCAAATCAAGAAGTAAGTGTCAGCCATATGGATAAGTCCATCTGGAATAAGTTCATTGTTCCAGAAAGGAAAGACAACCACCAACTCCCTCCTTGAACAGAAGGTTCAGAATTATGAACTAGAGTAAGAACTATGAATTTTTCATCAGCCACTTAATAACTCATGCTCATCTTATCCAGGCATTGGTATATTTATCATTACCATGAGCATGATTATTACTTGAGCTTAGACTATATCCAAGGTATAAAGTTGATATGTAAATATAATAATGTCTATATGTCTTTTCATATTACTCTCCTTCTCCTTTGTGATGGGGTAGAGGAGATTGGTGTCTCTGTTGCACTGTACTTGCTAACAGGATACTGGAGCCAAGTTAGCTATAAAAGTACCTCATGTCCTGTAAAGATAGTAGATGGTTTGCATAATTTTGTGAGGAACAAAATCAATGTCTACTGGTTAATATGTCACTAAAAGCTAAATTTTCTCCAATCTCAAATGATTTTATGAGGCATCCTAAAAAGTTGCTCATCCTACAGCAAAATAAAACACCCCAAATAATTACAGAGGTGCTGGTGTAGCCATGTGTTCCGGAAGAGTTAAACTTGCTTGTGTCTGAGAGCCAAGAAGAGAAATGAAGATATCAAAATGGCCAAAGAGACTCTGTCTCTTTCACTTTCTTTCTACTTAATTAAATTTTTCTTTGTGGCACTGTTGACAGCCTGGCATCATATTAAGTTTTAGATGTCCGTTCTTTCTTCCTTCATCAGAATATATGTCCGACAAGGCTACTCAAAACAGGTGTTTTCTTCTTCACCATATCATTATAGGTCCAGTAACTAGAACCTTAGGCACTCAGCAAATATTTCTTAAATAAATAAATGAATGAACAAAGGAAAGGGTACCTCTGTCAAATGATGAAATGAGCTCCAGCATCACTGACATCTGAGCTAATTCCTTGTAGCAGGTCACAGAACAAATGACAGCAATACCATTTCCCTCCAGGTTACAACAGAGAGAAAAGACTCATAGTTTTAGTGGACCAACTCCTGCTTTTCATTTGTTAGAGGAACTCAAATGGCATCAAAGACAAATTCTTATATTTTGAAAAGTTCAAACACATTAATATTGTATAAACTAAGAAAAGTTATTTTGTGAGGCAAAATATCAAGTTAATGAAAGTCATGCCACCGGAAGCCCAGGGGGAGATGCATTGGTGTGCTCTGACAGACACTTGGTCCTGTTGCTTTGACAAGGAAAGATGCCTCCTATCCCACAGCCACTCTGCCTTCTGCATCCACACACATTGTGGATGAGGACCTGCCAAAAATCCCCAAGGCAGTGCTTTTAATGCTGTATAAATAGTTAACTTCAACAAAGCTAGGACTTTAAACCACCGTCTTTTGAAGACATTTTACTGAGAAATGAAACATCCCAGAGGATGTCTTAAGTGTTTGATTGAAAGTCTAGGCAACAAGAACAAGAGAAAAATGATTTTATAAACTATTGAACAGGCAAGGCGCCATGAATGAACTGAGAATGTGAAGTATCTCTGAATATATGAATAAGGCAAACACTCCCATTCAAAAGGCCCTGCAGTCTTCCATGTGCAAACTTTTTGGCATAGGTGACTATTTGGAAGAAGTTTGGGGGCAGATAATGATGTGAACCCTACAGGGCTCATAGAAATCCTGCTGAAAGCTCTCCTTTGGAAAGGAAAGGTCTGGTCATTTTTCTGGGGGTGGAAATCTTTAGTCTTTTCAAAAGTTTGAAGAAGTATTTTGTAAATTTGTTTTGTTATAGAAGATGTTTCTAATTAAAACATGAACTCTGTTAAAGCATAAATAACAATAAAGGTAAAATCACTGAGTCGAGGATAAATAAATAATATGATATGACTTCAACTCTAGAGTCTTGGAAAACTCAAATATTTATTGAACTAGCCTCCCCTTTTCTGGCCACGAAAGTTATAATGTTTATAGTTTGCTAAAATATGACTTTAAGAATTTATTTATTTGTTGATTTCAAAAACAATTTTGCAATTGTTTAGTGACAAAGAAAATACATATAGCTCTTCTTAAAGCATCCTCACATTTTAAATGCTTTATCTGTTCCAAACATCACCTTTATTCTTGCTTATTTATTTAAATTTATGCAGAAAGATATTTTATTTTTTGCACAGTTTGTATTTAGGTTTGTTTTGTTTGTTTGCTTCTTTTTTGACTCTGAAGCCCAAGCTAATATAGCAAGACCTGGCATCATATATTCTAATGGAAAAAGTGAGACAATTTCTCACGTAAGGACTCGAAATAACACTGCTCAAGGGAGTTGAGGATGGAAACTTCCTGCATTTTCCTATAGTTTCTATACATTTGTATATATAATAAGTTGATTGCAATCAATTGCAAAATCTGAACTCATTTCAGGACTGTGTTTTATTATTCTTACAATGATCTAAGAGTAAAGATCCTTTTTTAGATATTAAGGAAGGGTTCCTGACCCAGATGGACATAATGTTTAATTTAGTTATAATCCTAATGCCAAACATTGCATATACTAGACACTGTGAAGAAAGATTCAGGGAAGAATGTTATTCTAATTTGTAGGTTCCATCACATGCACAGTGAAGTATGGCATGACTGTTTGATGAATCAGATGCACTCTCTACGTGGCCACTGTTCAAGGCTTTGCTTTAGAGCAGGTGCTTAAGAACCAACATCTGAAATACTGATCTTAGGCTGCGCTTTCCTTCTGCATTTGCAACAGATAATGGACAGGCTCCCAAAATCCCATTTCATAGTGAAAACAAGCACACCAGTAACAGATGAAAGGCAATTGTGATCATCTTCTTCCCACTTACATTCCTAGTTCTTTCCAGTTTAAAATTTATGTTAAGGTTTCAAGGCACAGCATTTTTTTCCTTTGCACCATCAGACATAGGTATGACTTCTGAGATAAACAAAGAAACAGGTCTTAATGTACCTATGTTAAAAACAGGTAAAAATACTGGTGATAAAAATGTGTTAAAGAACAAGAGAAAGAGTGTGTGTGTGTGTGTGTGTTGTTGTTGTTGTTGATTGTTTTTTGGTAACTGACTGAAAGTACAGATGAGTCAAAAGGCTAGAAAGAAGCAGAAACTGGCAATATTCATCATAAAAAAGAAAAAAAAACTTGCTTTTAAGGCTGCGCTCAGCAGGGAAAACAAAAATTGCACATTGAGGTCAGTCTTGGGGAGCCTCTGAGATTGTTTCAGGGTTATTTCCACCTCTAACTCGGCATTATACTCAATTAATCTGTCCTTGTCCAGAAGTAGAGAGGGATCTTAAAGAGTTTTATTCTTTCTTGCTGTGAGGAACTTTCTCCTTGGAGAGTGCAGCACACAAATGGCAAGATTTAACCTTCTTTTTTGGCTCTGAAACCCAAGCTAATATAGCAAGACCTGGCAATGTCTTACAGAGGAAAATAAGTGGAGTGGGACCAGGGAACATAAATTACAGTATGGTGACTGAAATGAGCATTCACAGCCAATCCCCAGGGCTGGGTGAGATTTTTCTTACAGAAGAAAACTTACCCTAAAGAGTGATGTGTGGTGAAAACCATGCTAGTATGGTCTAGGAAAATAATAAGAAGCTTAAAGTTGGTGAAAATAGTGACCATTCCAAACAGAACTCACCTTAGACATCATTATCAGAACTCCCCAGTGTCCCAGACAACTTAATTTTCTCTGTACTTTGACCACTATGGGTAAGTACTTCTGTTAAAAGACACGTGTGAGTTTTGGTATTGACCTTTCAAAGTGCAACACTGAATGGGAAATTTTTGCTAGGGTTTTTGTAGCCATTGTCTGTATCCAAGTTTTCAAAAAAAGTATGACCTTTAAAGAATGAAATATGGGGTCACCACATGCTGTCAGATTCTCAGGTGTTTGTGGCAGCAGGAAACAGAAGAATTCCGAAGAGGCTCTTGCCTGTTTCATTCAACATTAATAAAAGGGGAAAAATGAATTCTATTGTTCCAGGCTCTGCTCATAAAGACAATTTTCATTTTACAAATGTATCAGTCCCTTACCTGGTCACTTTCCCTGTTTGTTTGCCATGGATTTTCTCTAACAGGCAATATTAGACTCTTGAAAATTGAAGTAATCCACTTTCCTCCTGTTTTCTAGGTCTCCAGATCCACTGTAGCTGACACAGGTTTAATGATTGTTAACACCCTTTCTCACCATTAGCTGACAGTGAGGTTTCCGTGTAAAGGGAGCTGACAATTATGACCAAGTCCCTCTGAGGGCAGGTTGGGCACCCAGACATGCACACACAGGGTGATGAGAAGAGCTCCCAGGTAGCATTTTATCACCCACAGTAAGATCTGCAACATCAGTCTGTGAGCTTTTATTGAAAATTTAAAAACTGAATAACGCTCCAATGCTTGTCAAATTGCTAACATATTTCTCCAAATGTAAGAGAAAGTATAAATGTGGCAAATAATAGAATATTTATGCTTGAAATTCACATTTATCATGTAAAGTAATCACATAGGAAACTTGGATGTGTAGTTGCCTTGAAGAAAAATTCCTGAAAGCCTAAATATAATAGTATTATTTAACAAGTTAGTAGGCTTGAAAGCAAAAAAAAAAAAAAGACAGTTTTTAAATCTCTTGTTTTTGAAAGTAAATTGAATAAATATCCAGATCACATAATTGTGATCATATTATTAGTGGTAATGGAAGCAAATAACTTGATAATACTAATGAATTGCATTTGGAGCCATCTGGAACTATTCCAATAGCTGAAAAGTCTGTCTGGTAACTTCAATCTAAGACTTTAAACCAAGATTTCATAAGAGTATTAATAGGGTCCTAGCAGCAAGATACTGGAGAGTTCCACACTTGAGATAGTTGAGCTGTTTACAAAAAGGTGAGGAAAAAAATGTTTATGCAACCCTAATACATACTGGGCTTCCTTACTTCTTATCTTCACGAGGTTAATACCATTGAGATTATGTCCCCTTAACTATATTCATTATTCTTTCATATAGCCAAATCTAGGAATGGTCAGAGAGAGTTATTCTTAAGATGTTTCTCCAGATCCACTGTAGCTGACACAGGTTTAATGATTGTTAACACCCTTTCTCACCATTAGCTGACAGTGAGGTTTCCGTGTAAAGGGAGCTGACAATTATGACCAAGTCCCTCTGAGGGCAGGTTGGGCACCCAGACATGCACACACAGGGTGATGAGAAGAGCTCCCAGGTAGCATTTTATCACCCACAGTAAGATCTGCAACATCAGTCTGTGAGCTTTTATTGAAAATTTAAAAACTGAATAACGCTCCAATGCTTGTCAAATTGCTAACATATTTCTCCAAATGTAAGAGAAAGTATAAATGTGGCAAATAATAGAATATTTATGCTTGAAATTCACATTTATCATGTAAAGTAATCACATAGGAAACTTGGATGTGTAGTTGCCTTGAAGAAAAATTCCTGAAAGCCTAAATATAATAGTATTATTTAACAAGTTAGTAGGCTTGAAAGCAAAAAAAAAAAAAAGACAGTTTTTAAATCTCTTGTTTTTGAAAGAAAATTGAATAAATATCCAGATCACATAATTGTGATCATATTATTAGTGGTAATGGAAGCAAATAACTTGATAATACTAATGAATTGCATTTGGAGCCATCTGGAACTATTCCAATAGCTGAAAAGTCTGTCTGGTAACTTCAATCTAAGACTTTAAACCAAGATTTCATAAGAGTATTAATAGGGTCCTAGCAGCAAGATACTGGAGAGTTCCACAGTTGAGATAGTTGAGCTGTTTACAAAAAGGTGAGGAAAAAAAATGTTTATGCAACCCTAATACATACTGGGCTTCCTTACTTCTTATCTTCACGAGGTTAATACCATTGAGATTATGTCCCCTTAACTATATTCATTATTCTTTCATATAGCCAAATCTAGGAATGGTCAGAGAGAGTTATTCTTAAGATGTTTTGAAATATGTATTTTAATTATGTTTAACTGAGGGAGGGGTGTATTTCTTTTTACAAGCCATTTCACTGACATGCCAAGTTTATGGCTCCAGGCTGCTCAGACTGGAACGCTTGATGGCATCCTCCACTCTTCTCTTTTTCTGGCATCACACAGCCAGTGGGTGAGGAATTCTTGTCTCAATGACCTGCAGAATTTGACCCCACTCACCACCCTAGAGCTCTCCCCAAGGTGTGAGGCCTGATTACCTGCATTTGGGTATCTAAAATAGCTTCCCATATGGTCTTTCTGCCTTTATTAATGACTCTCAGCAGACAAACTCTCCACTGCGGATGTTGATGTCCTTAAAATGCCCCTCAATGTGCCACAAGAATGCCCTCAGTGCAGCCCTCCATTCTGACTTCTCTCCTACTGCTTTCTCCTTCACCCAGGCTGGCCTCCTGCTGGCCTTGACCTTATTCACATGTTCCCACCCCAGGCTGTGCCCATGGTCCTCTTTTCCTGGAACTCTCTACCATGTTATCTGCATGGCTGACTCTTTCACATTCTTGAAGACATAGCTCAGATATCTCTCTCCCAAAACTTCCTACCCTGACCACAGGAAACTAAGACCTGCCCACCCCTCCCCAGGCTCTCATGAGCATCATGATACATGCTGTTTATTCCTTTTATTCCTTTCACTTATGCTCAAAGGTGAGGTGAGATCTCTTTAGTCATCTTACATAATATAATTCATAATACTAACCTATACCTTACACAGTTACAGCTTTTAGCTAGAACCAAATCACTCTCCACATATTAATTGCAATCTTTAGGATCACTGTAATTGATGATGTCTTGGTGTCCTGAGTCTATAAAAGAGCATGCCTTACTCATGTAAAAAACACATCTGGTGAACAATATTATATTAGGCACCTCTTTGATTCAGTACAATGATTAATGGATCAGTTACCAATTTAATTTTATGAATAAACTATTTCAGTAATATTCTTTTTAAACTAAGTGAATAGAAACAAATTTTAATCTAATTTTACAGTGAGACTCTAATAGAACATACCCTACACATATACTAATTTACACATCCTTTGTTCAAGCAAAGGAATATCTAGACAGACTTTTTCACCAAGCAATTATTAAATATAGTCACTTAATTACTGAAGCCTCTTGGAAGGAATGGCCGCATCAGTAGATACAATGTGGGATGTGGCACACACAGATTGAATCACAATAGGAGGTAAGAAAGGAGTGGAGGAGACAGCTATATATCTTCCGTGCTTCTTTTTAAATATCTATTTTTCATTTCAGAGTTCCTCATTCCCTTAGGTGCAGTATGAACTTAAAAGCAACCTAGATTCTTCATAGGACTTTTAGAGTATATGATGGATCAATAATTTGTTGGTTTGTTTATGAAATATGCCAACTTACTAGGACAGAGTCATTTTTAAGAGGAAGCCAAGATCAATATATATGTGCATAGATTTATGGGTGTTTTTGTTACAATCAGAATAAGTCTGTTTAAGGAACTGGAAACGGCAAGCCTGGCTGTTTTCCCTGTGATCTATTGGCTCCCGGGTGCCACTTTAATTCCAGAGACTAAAAATATCACGTCTGAGAATTTCATTCTGATAAACTCTCCTTGAATGTAATTAATTTTAACAGCCAGGACTTAAAATTGCAGACAAATAGCAATCCAGCTGTAGCTTAACAGCATAATCTCTCGGATTCACTCTCTTTCTTGGGAATGTCAAATATTTGTTCATGCCAATGAATTTCAGAGTTATAGCCAAGTCCGAATCTGCATACTGCATTTTTCCCTTCAGAGAATTAAAGAAAGGAGACTGAGAATTATAGCTTTAAATATGTGTTGTGACTTAAATATCAAAGCGTAAATTTGTTACCATATGACCCAGCACTTACACCATTTTTGTACAGCAGGTTGTAGGGTCTCAGCCATGCCACTCTGAGGAATCAGGTTGTTCAAATCTGTCATTGTTCAAATGACAGAAAACACAAATGAATGTCTTCGTTCAGTTTAACAATTTCAGTGTTACTTTCGTTATATGGAACTCCTGAACTAAATAAACTAGCTGGTCTCCCCAACATTGTAGAGTTAGTCCAACCACAATGATTGGCATTAGATAGTCAGCTAAGTTGCAGAAATAGGACAAGAGACATTTTGATGAGACAGCTGCATATTTAATAACCTCCCACTGATGTGAGGGAAACTTGGGGTAGATTCAGTTAATAACCCCCAAGCTACAGGATGGGGAACCTAGTGGTGATCTCCAGATTATTGGCGGTTCCTAAACATTTTCATTATGGTCTCCTAACTCTGAGTCTCACTTACCAGGTAAATATATTCAGCTTCTCTCACATGTCCCCATCTTCAACACCCATGCCATGTAGTCCAATGAGAAGGGAAGCACACCTTCATTTTACTTTATAAGTGTTCATCATGAATCAAAAAAGAAAGATGTTGATGCCTAAAAAGAATTATGACTGATTAAAATCATCACATTGGGAATATGGAATCAAGTTCATCTTATCCATAAAGATACTAAATAAGATTTTTTCCCCTCTTAATTCCCACTGATTTGATAAAAGGCTAGATGTTGATGCCTAAAAAGAATTATGACTGATTAAAATTATCACATTGGGAATATGGAATCAAGTTCACCTTATCCATAATGATACTAAATAAGCTTTTTTTTTCCCTCTTAATTCCCACTGATTTGATAAAAGGCTGATTTTGACAATTAGACCAGAGCTCTTGGCTGCCAATGAACGAATTTGTTTCCTTTTGGATATGTTTGCTGTTAACCTGAGCCCCCACTGTGCTCTCTGGGTCAGAATGTGAGCTTCAGAATGACAAATTCATACACCTGCCCATGTTCTTCCAAAAGCAGGTTGTGCTAAAAGAGCAAACCACTCAGTTAATATCTGTTAAACTAAGATGTAAATATACACTCTTGGTGAGTACATTTAACTATGCATGCCATTAAAAACCAGCATCTTTCAGGCTTCCTCCAAACAGGGTCTCACCTCAGCCATCCCTCTGCATTTCTTAATACTGCCAACCTGGTCACAGTGAGGATGCCCTCCTCCTGTTTCCTCCTCTTATCTCATCTGCTCCTGGCTGCTTACAGTTCTCCTTCGGCCTGGCTGAATGTCTGTCTCCCTGGCTGCTGCAGTTATCATCCACCCCAGCTTTCCTGGGCACCTGCAACATCGAAATTAGTGCAGAATGTCATGAGATATGTTCTTCATCCATTAAATAGTTTAAATTTTGAGTTCTGCACCAAATTGAAAGTCCTTTAGAGGATGAGGTCCACCCTGAGGATTAAATTTGTATAAGAAAACTGATGGCTTTATTGAGAAACTCTGATGGGTGAGTGAGACAAAGGAACCCCGGGGAGAAAGGAAAGATCACAGTAGAGTAGTTATACCAGGCAGGTTATGGAGATGTGGGTTTGGTAGAAGAAGAGGGAGGGAGGAATGAATGGAGTGAAAGGAAAAAGGAGAGATGAGGAATATCGACAAAAACGGAACGTGTGCTTCATATGTGATTCTTAGGTATCTAATCAACATGCTCATAAATATTTAATAATAACTACCATTCTGATAACCCCATTAAATAGGCCAAGGAGTGATTGTGTGCCATTACCCCGTGGATTCTTCCCGGCTGGTGTTTGGAAGGAAATGTTTACTAACATTTGTTTTCCTTAGGCTGAAGCTCAGCTACACTAACTCTGGGGAGGAAGGTCATAGGGGGAGTTTCTCTTCTGAATCAAACCTTAGGTTGAGGCATAAGGACTGAGGTGAATTCTAAAAAGAGTGGAACAGGACTTCATTCATGGCTGCCACATCCCCCTGCTCTCAGCTGCTGCTTTGGGTTAGCATGGCATCCGGTGCTGGGGTCTCCAACCGAGCCCCTCCGGGCCCCTCCAGGAAGGAACTCTCCTGGAGGATATCAATTTCTCTGAGTTGTAGTTTCCTCCAGGCCATTTAGGGATGATGACAGGACACAGGCCCAGGACGAATAGTGACTATAAGCAGACCTGTGCTGCAAGACATCTATGTTAATGGCTACTGACTCTTCCTGAAAGGGCATATAAAGACAGCACGGTACTGAGGATTCGGGCAACCCCGAGACAGGCAGTTATTAAACGGATTTCAGCAGAGGATTGTCATGGACCCATTGAAATGGTGCAGTGTGGAGGCTACACTAGTGGGGAGAAACAGTGGCAACAATAATAATACCATTAGCTCACTGTCAAAGCTTTGCCCTTGCCAAGCTCTTGTAAGTAGTGGCTTTTTCTGAGTTATTTCATTTAATCTCCCAAATGAGGTAAGTTATACTGTTCCACCCTTCAACTGATAACAAGAGTTCTCCCAGGTCAACCAGATGTAGCAGAGCTTACATCTGAGCCCAAGCACACTGGTCCTTGAGCCGAGTCTTAACTGTTCATGTTTTCCTATTTTATATTATTTTAGTTAACACTATCTGTATACAAGGTTGACAACAGCATGTGATCGTGTGCAGCACAGAGGGAACCTCTGCAATTCATCACACTCCGCAGATATTTGCTGAGGTGCTGGAGTTAAAGAAGGATGTAAGACACTGTGCCTGCCCTCGAACCGTGCACAGGTTCAAAAGATGAGGACTGTGGATGCTCTGTGGAGAGGTGAAACGGACATCTGTTGGTCAATTGTTACAGGGAGTGTATTTGTTTGTCAGGGCTTCAGCAGCAAGACACCACAGATTAGTGGCCTAAATAACAGAAACGCATTCTCTCGCAGTTGTGGAGGCCAGAAGTCCAAGATCAAAAGGTCAGCTACATTGGTTCCTTCTGAGAATGTGAGGAAAACCTGCTCCCAACCTCTCTCCTAGATTCTGGAGGTTTACTGCCAATCTTTGTCTTGAAGAAGCATCACCCCAACCTCTACCTTCATGTTCACGTGGTGTTCTCCCTATAGGCGTGTCTGTTTCCCCTAAAAACATCCCCTTTTTATTAAGGACATAAGTCATATTGTATTAGGGCCTTTTCTAATGACCTCTTTTAACCTGATTCTCTTTATAAAGTCTCCATCTCCAAAGAAAGTCACATTCTAAGTCCTAGGGTTTAGAACTTTAACATATGGATTTGGGGAAACAGGATTCAATCCATAATAGTGAGAAAAGTTAAGGTCATATACTATGTATGGATTAGAATAGTATATTCATTCTATTTTTTTATTTAAAACACATGAAATTTGTCTGAAAAACAATCTTAGTTGAGTAGTTCAAAGGTCAAATAGTTATAGTCTATTAAATTAAAATTATTTTCCTTTTACAGGCTGCTATAAAAATCACCAGAATAACTTTGTATATTAATCAAAGAACAACAGCACTTAAGTCTGCCTTTGCCATTCAGAGAAGGGCACCTACAGTATTTTAGAGTTGTTTCATATGGTTCTTTTATTCATGGGACAGTGAATATATTTTTGGTGTGATATTATTGATGTACACAAGAAAAAAGCCATGTCTAAAATGTATTTCCCCTTAGTTGGAAATTGAAAAAATAAAGTTTATTCTTTTGTCAAAATAATTTTGCACTGCTGTTCATTGTAGGGTTCTGAGTAAAATCATGTTTATTTTGGAAAAGTAAAAATTATTGTTTTTATTTAACACATTTGTAATTTTTTTAAAGTTCTGTTTTGTAGGCCAGAAGAGCAAAGAGATAGTAAACTTTTTAAAAAATAGATATATTTTCCCCAAAAAAGAAACTATTGTAAATCCACCAATGGGTGTCATTTAGAGCAATTGTTCACAAATTGTTCTGGGATTGTGTTGGTCCCTGCGGTCCCTCTAGGTGACCCCCAGGCTAATCTCATGTAGTATTGATGCTTATAATATGAAAATGTCTATATTTTAGTTTCCAGAATGGATGGTTTATGAATAATGTATAATATTTAATAAAAGCAGACATCGCCTCATTAATGTCTCATCAAAAGTCGACTGGATTGCTCTCTTAAATCTGGCATTTTTGGGTCATGTACTAGATAAGATTGGGGAGGTAGATATACATCCTTTTACCCCACAGCACACATTTATAATCCAGTAAATCTGATCATTAAATTCTGAAAGATCTTAATCACTAATAATACTAAACTCAAAATTAAAAATCTCATGTGTTTATTAATTCATTTACTTTGCAATGAGTACTTTTGTTTGCTTATTACATAAAAATGCTTGCGAGGAAAACAAAGCCTAGAGAATGAAAAGACTTTGGGAAAAGGCACACTCCATAAATTGTATCACAGAGCTGTTGCTTAATACATATTTGTCAAATTGCACTATTTGAGACTCATCACAATATTTATTTGGGGACAATAATCATTTGGCACTAGAAAATAACACCAAGAGGATACCGCCATAGGCCTGTGATACTGAGGCATCAGCCTACATTCAAACCTCAAATTACCTAAGAAGTGAATGACTCTCGTTAGTCACCCTGTATATTAACTGGTAGATTATTTGTATTCTCAACAATTAAAAAAAATATTGTGAATTTAAAACTTCTCTAAGTGACTGTAGTAAGTCATAGCTTTGTCTAATCTTGGCATTGCATTTCTGTAGAATTCACATTGATGTCAAAATTTTGTCGCTGACTTTTAAAAACCATAATCACGTGGTCTTTTCACAAGCTAGCATACATGTCTTTTTAGACCTAAATATGTCTTGTGTTTCTAATATATGCATTATATGCTTTTAGTCATTTCCCACTCCCCTCCCCTGTCTTCTTTCTGCATTTATTGTAGGATATGATAGGATTAGAGTGGGAAGGATGGATGCAGCTGGGCAGAATTGCCACAAAGAGTGGGCGGAGTGGCTTGTCCTTGACATGTGGAATGGCGCAGGGGGAGGCTGATGAAACATTCCTTAAGAAACACTTCTCCTCAAAATGGGAACAGCAGTTGTCTGGGTAACAGTAGCTACTCCATGAATTATAGTAACTGAAGTCTGGGCTGTCTAAAAAGTAATCTTCTAGAAGCTGCCAGGAACTCCTGATGATCTTTGCAACTAGCCACCATTTGTAATCTTATCTGAGACAATTTGTTGAATTCAATTTAATCAAACAAGAGGACATTATACCTTCTCCCTACCCATCAGAGGTATCTTACATATGACCTGCAACTGCCTTTCATGCTCTGACCCCCACCCCATCTCTGCAACCTCACCCCTCTCCATTCCCATTCCTCAATGCACAGCTCAGACTTCCCCTTGGGATCGCCCAATGTGTCCTGGGCCTCAGGTGCACCCCTGCCTGGCACATGCTACCTTATTTGTTCTCTACACAGAGGCCAGTGCATCTGCATCTTTCTTTCCACTCTGGGATAAGGGCTCCTGCATTATCTGTGGGGTCTTTCCATGGCAATCCTGATGAACCCTTCTCCACCTGCGACTTATCAAAATTCCCCATAGTTGTCCTGGGGTTTGTCCCATTAGCTTGGGGTCGAATGACCCTTTCACAGGGGTCGCCTAAGACCATCCTGCATATCAGATATTTACATTATGATTAATAACAGTAGCAACATTACAGTTATGAAGTAGCAACTAAAATAATTTTATGGTTGGGTTACAACATGAGGAACTGTATTTAAAGGGCCAGAAGGTTGAGAACCACTGCAGAGAAACATGCCAAACTGTAAAGGAGATTATGAACTTTATCCTCAATCACAGTATTTTTGATATTTAAATTTACTTCATTTTTAAGGTCAGTGTTATAGAAATTTTATTAAGAAAATAATACTGATAATGAGGTGGAGAAAATGGGTGGGTTGGGGGTGTATATTTGTGAGGAAGAGAGTGAGAAAATGTATAAATTGGTTCCAGTAGTCCTGCCTACTGATAACTAACAGGATGGTAGTAAAATGGAGAGGAAAATGCATTGGCCAGTGAAAGATGAGAACATTTTCAGGGAAAATTCCTAACTGAGCACTGTATTACATGTTATAAAGACCCCATTTTTCCAGATGCATCTTTGGTTTTATAATAAAAATCATAAAGGACTCTAGTAAACCTACCAGAAGACATTGACTCCCCTAATTAAAGTGTATCTATACCAGACTTATTTTTGACTCGCTTCTAATTTGCTGATTCTCTTATCTCCTACTTTGATTTCCCTCTGGCTCATTCTCTCCCACTGCATATTTCCACCAAATTCTATTTGTGAATCAATTTGTCCCCAAGAATAGAGCAGCCCTTGCAAAAATGTTTTTAGTACACAAAGAAGGGAGAGTACAAGCAAGTAAATCAAAGGTGTTCCAATTAGTGATTTTTTTTTTCTAGGACAGAGATAAGGA
Source organism: Myotis brandtii (assembly GCF_000412655.1). Lineage (NCBI taxonomy): Eukaryota > Metazoa > Chordata > Mammalia > Chiroptera > Vespertilionidae > Myotis > Myotis brandtii. The sequence goes on along the minus strand of NW_005353967.1, from coordinate 3,735,262 downwards.
GAATTCGTTTATTGTGGGGAAAATAGAGAGCACCAAAATAAAACTTAAAAGTTCAGTATTCTTTTTAAATAAAGAAAAGTGCAGATGCATTTAGAAAGTTATTTTTTAATCAGTTAACGGTGTCTACTGAGAAAGATATTTATAGCTGGCCTAAAACTGAGGCTTCAGAAGTGCTTTCTTTATCACAGAATCCATTGAGCAGAGCATAAGTGAACATCACCAAAGCCAGAGAAACATCCTTATTAACATGGAGGGCATAAAATAAGGAGGGGGCAGTTTGATCCTGTTCTGTGGTCTACTATCCTCCAAACCCCTACCAGTATGAGGAACTTTAGTTATCAAGAGCTAGGAGATTCCTGCTGCCCTCTTCCACTCTGGCAACTTTACAATCACCAACCACGTAACCTTTAATCACTATCAGGAGATGTTGAGAGCCGAAGTGATTAAGTCTCTTCTTTTTCATTTCCATTGATCAGAATATCTCACCAAGATTACTCCAATCACCTCCTATACTGGTAACCTACCTAGAAATCCACCACACTCCCATCCATCCTCCACAGTCAGCCTGTGCAAAGGATATTCAGCTTTGGGATGAAGCTGTTACCGTTCATTTTTCAGTTGGCCCTAGATACCGGTGGATTAAATGATTAGGGCAACATGGCTGTAAATCTCATAAGACACAAAAAGACATTTGCTCATTGATTGAATCCAATCATTTCTGAGTTGAAGAAAGACCCCCAAAACAGGGTTCTTCTAGTACCATTTTATGTAGAATGAATGATTCCAGGTTTGGAAATAACTCATGGCCACTGTGCTGTGACTGGCACATCAGGATAGAATGTGACTTCTCTCAGATTGCCACCCAATACAAATTTGTACAGCTATTTTCATGATTCAAAGCTAAAGTCTCCTGACTTTCCAAACTCAGAATTCACAGATTCCTGTTCTTCCTACACTTTACCTAGGCAGACTGAGCTTTCTTCATCTTTCCTGAACATCTCTGATCTTTCTCAGGATAATTCAGGGTTCCTATTATTCTGCCTTTCCTTGAGGTGCCCTTGAAATTCCCTTCAAATGCCTTTAAACTTGTACCTATTTTCAGTAATTTTATCTGGCAATAGGCTGTGTTCGAGTGATTACATCTATATTTAGGTGGAGTCACTAGAGACTTCTTTTCAAATAAAATTAGTAACACAGAACTCTGGGACCAAGGCCGAGCTCCAGGCCCACCGTCCTGGCTGCCTATTGCACAGATCCATTTAAATGCCTCCCAGACTCCTCAAAATCAGTGCCCCACCTGATCTCATCTTCTCCCATCTGTCATTTCCCATAAACTTCTACTCTGCCCAAACCTAGCATCTGGTACCCATGACTTCTAGATGTCTTTGCTTCTAGTACTCCCCTCAGAAATCTGGTTTTCACTCTGTTTTAATTTAAAACCCTCTTGAAATATGTCTCCTTTCATTTCCATTGATCAGAATGTCTTACCAATATGATTCCTATACCCCTTTACTGCTATCCTACCTAGAAATCCCCCACACTTTAACTCATCTTCTAAAATGCTACCAGAAATGTTTTTGTTCTAAAAAAGTTATGTTTAATTGGCATTATCTTCATAAAATTTGTCAATATTTCACACTGCAATTAGGATGACATTCAAACTTATTGGCAAGACTCAATTTTCCCATGATCAGGGCCCCAATCACTAAATTACTTTCTCAAACTTACTTCCTATATATCTATCTGCCTTTCTGGGCATTCACAGCTCCAGACTTTCAAACACATGGACATGCACCCCCATGTATACCCACACACACATACACACACACACAAACACACACACACCCCTGCATACTAATAGATAGATAGATAGATAGATAGATAGATAGATAGATAGACAAATGAAATGACTGGAGCCCAGGAGATCTGCCCTTGCCACAGATGCAGGTGTCAAGGAAGACAATAGGTTTCTGTCTCTGATACAAGGCTGATGGCATGCTTTTTATTCATGATTGTAAGGCAACTCACCCCAACTTGGGGACTTGTTGTTTCAAAGGCTTGCTACACATTTTCATAATTGAAACTGTCGGCTATTATGTCTTCAAACATATGTTCTGCTCCATTCTCTCTCTTATTCCTCAGGATTCCTATTGCTTGTATGTTAGACCTCTGGCATTGCCCCCAGGAGCACTGAGGCTCTATTCTTTTTTTTAGTTTGTATAATCTATGCTCTTACAATTGGATAATTTCTATTTCTATAACTTTAGTTTTACTATTTTCTTCTGTAGTCTTTATGCTATGAGACTTATCTAGTGTTCATTTTTAAATTTCGAATACTCTTATTATTCAATTTATGCATTTCTATTCGATTCTATGTTATGGCTCCTGTTTCTCTGCTGACATCACATGATTTTTTAATTATTTGACCATATTTTATTTTACACATTTGATAATAGTTATCTTAGCTACATTGAAATTATTGGCTAATTCCAATATTGGAGTCATCTTGGAGTTATACACTGTGTGGATGTAAATCATATTTTATTTTAACATGTCTACTGTTTTTAATTTTATCATAGACATTGTAACATTATATTATCTACCGCATAATATGGATTATGTTATATTCCTCTGGATAGCATTTTTTTGTATTATTAGCAAACATTTAACTTGGCAGAAAGCAAATTGAAAGCTCTGCCTCCCCGGCATTGTTAGTGACTATTATCTCTGCTCAGTTCTTTTAAACGTAGCAGAGCTGCTTGGGTTGCACTTCACACGTATAGCTCAGGAGTTAGATACATTTGGAATACATTTTATGTGAAGATCTGGACCACACCTTTTGCAGTTCTTTCCATTTTGGGATATCTCTCATCCTTTGCCTCTGGCTGTATTAGCCCTGAACTTTGTTGTTTGATTTTTCAAGCTAATGTTATTGCCAGTCTCCATCAAATTTCTAGCTTTTCTATAAGGTTTCCTAGCTGAATGTGATTCTTGGGTAAACAGCTATTAAAAATTAAAATTTAACCCACAACCAATTGTTTCTTTCAAGTGTCACCTCCATGGCAGTTTCTTCCTGATTTTGATCAGTCTCCAGTCACTTCAGGCAGTTGTTATGCATATTGCCCAGAGCTTACCATTGCTATGCGTGGAAGGGTTGTCCCACATGAAATAATCTACCATTTCTGAAAGTGGGACTTCTTTTATTCTACATCTCCTCAGTACCTCAGAAGTAAAACATCAAATGCTATGTTGCACACAACAACATTTATGTTATAGAGCTAAGAGTTCATCAATTTTTGGTACCAAGAATTTATGTCCAATGAATTCAAAATGTACCCCTTAGAGAATATGAATGTCCAGCTTTCTAGATTTTATTTCCAGCCACTTTCCTCCTCAGCCCCATTGCTTTCTGACCATAACCAGGGCTTCATTTGCCTCCTTAGCTTCTTAGTTGTTACAGGTAGTTATTATGAGATGACACAAAAAATAAAAAGACATCCAGTTTCTATTCCCCCTAGTCTACTACAGAGCTTTTAAGAAATTGTATGCTGCTTACCCCAAGCTTTACCAAAAGGCAAAAAAAAAGTGTCATTATCGGAAATGAATTCAAAAAGGAAAGGATAAATTTATCCCAAACCTCTTAGTACCCCCTTTTCTGGAAAGACCTTCATCAGATTGGTCACCCGCCTACTCAGGATGGGTGACTCACAGAACAGGAGCTGTGGCTGGTTACTGATGCAGTGTAGTTTGGATGCACCGGGTACATATTTCCTAAATAGGAAAGAGCAAGAAGAAAGGGAGGAGGGAAGATCACAGGATGTGACAAGGACCATAAAGACTCACTGAGACCAATTAGGACTCCTGCTCTGCCTCTTCAGCAATCTGTGTCCAGAAGTGGAGAGCTCTTATTTTCACTGATTCTGCTTCCCTCAGCGTTGTCTATTATATCAAAGTCTGAGGGAAATCAGACTTTACAAGTCACTTCCTTCTAGGACCAGGCAAAAGAGACCAGAGCTCATTACTTCTTCATGTTACATAGGGAGAGACATTTAAGGTTATTTTGTCGGAATTATGTTAACCAGGACAAAAGCTTTTCTATTCATAATACATTTTATTCCAAAAATGTATATACTCTCGCTCTCTCTAGACAACATTATTATGGTGGCCTTGTTTCTGTTTTTCCCCTGAAGACTTAAGTCATCAACAGAAGGAATTTCTACCCACGGGTGAAAATCTGCTTTATCTCTTCATATTAAATCCTCTCTATATCAATCTCTACTGTTGACTAAAGTCTCACTGTTACCAAGAGCCCTGCAAATTTTCTTGAATCTTTTCCCCTCGGGGGAAAAACATCAAATTCTCTCACTCCAATTTCTTTCTTTTTCTTTGGGCATGTGGAGAGTTAAGCACCAGATAGCTTCAGAAAGTCAATTAAAAAGGGGATAGTGTAGCTTAATCACAGGGCTTTTCCAATCTATTTTTGCCAGTAGTTACTTTAAAACTGCTAACTTGAAATCACAGTCCTGTGTGTCTTCAGAAGTTCACTCAATCAAAAGCCAAGTGCTGAGTAATCAAAGATCTTAAATAACTGGAAGTCCTAACCCTAACCACAAGAGGATTAAAAATCCAGTAGCCAGAACTCAGTTCTTCGATCCAGCCAGCGCCAGTGCATAATGAGAAATCCCTAAAGCCCCAGATCACAGCCCTGTCCTTGCCCACCTTAGAACTAAGTGGAAAACCCACTTTAATTCCTTAAGAGATTCTATCTGCCTGATGAAAATAGATATTGGCTTCTGTGTAGCATGATTAGAAGAATGGGAGAGGATTAGCAAAGATGCAAGGGAAAAGGCTCAGCCTTGCTCATTTACATGGCATTACTGCTGACAGGTGAAGTTAACAGAAGGGAGGAGCCCAAAGGCAAACTGCCCCCTAATTAAAGCATCATTTATTTACTCATATTGGAGAGTGATTAGAATGCATTCATGTTGCCATATCCATTTTTTTAAATCTATTAAGCACTTTGATGAGTATTTATTTTATTTTCTATTTAGAGAAATATTTATTTTTATTCGAAATAGCCTGTCAACTGATGGTAAGTGAAATGTAAGTGGTTGTAGCAATATTCCCTTTCTACATATTTGGATGAATAAAAATTATTCCTCTTTATTTACACTATAAATATTTAAAAGCCACACATTCTTTAATACTAAACCATTGCTTACTTATTGCTCTAAAATGTTTATATACAGTATACTATAGTGCAGACACAATGTTATATGTACGCTAAATACATATGCTATATGTAGTATAGCATAGCAATATTTGATAATAGGTACTTTATTGAAATGATTGCCTATTTTTTAATATCATGTCTTGAATAAGTCTCTAAATTTTCTGTAATATAAGTATAAAATGCATGTTTATTTATACACTTAGCATTGAAATTGAAGTTAAAAATTTCCAGAGATAATATACCTTCAGAAAGACCTTAAGTTGCTTCCATAGAACTTAAAATGTTATATTTTACCACTTCCATTGATCACATAATTTGCTCCCATTGAAAAAATTAAAAAACATTAAGTCTCAATTATGTGAATAATTGTAAAATGCAAAATTACTTTAAACAAATAATATCTCCTAGGTGAAATATTGCTTAATTGCTGGACATTAGTATACAATAAAATGCTATGCATTTATACCAAGACCATTACCTCTAAATTCAGTGTCTTGATATAGCATGTCATCCTATATAAAGGTATTTGATATCACATCTTTAAAAGATTATTTTAGTTCAAGATAACAAGTATTTTTCCCCTGTGTTTTCTGCTGTACATTTTATAGTTTTACTTTTAAATCTCTCATTTCTTTTGAATTATTTTTATATGGCATGAGGTATGAATTAAAAGACGTTTTTGTTTTTAATTTTTGTGTATTAATTTCTGTATTAGTTTGCTAGAGCTACTAAGGTAAAATACCACAGACTGAGTGCCTTAAACAACAGAAATTTGTATTCTCACAGTTCTGGAGGCTGGGAAGTCCAAGATCAAAGTGTCAGCAGAGTTGCTTTCTTCTGAGGCCTCTCTCCTTGGCCTGCAGATGTCTGTCTCCTCTCTGTATCGTCACATGGTCCTCTGGTCTGTGCTGTCTATTTCCTAGTCTCCTCTCACAGCAGCATTACTCATGGGACTTGGGGCCCACCCATATGACCTCATTTTACCTTAAATATATATTTAAAGGTCCTATTTCCAAATGCAGTCATATGCCGAGGTACCAGGAGTTAGAACATCAACATACGAACTTTGGGGAGGACACAATTTACCTCACAAGAACATTCAATAGTTTCAGTATCATTTGTTGAGACATTATCTTTCTTCACAGGATCAACTATACACCTCACCTAAAAAATCAGTCATCCATATATGGTGGTCTCATATCTGAATCCTCCATTCTGTTCCCCTGAACTATTGGTCTATATTTACACCAACATAACATTGTCCTAATGGCTGTAACATTGCAATAGGTTTTGGATGTAGGTGGGATGTATCCTTACTTTTTCTATTTCAAAGTTGCTTTAACTAATTTGTAATCGAGTGTTAGAATCCACTTCTCAATTCTAACATTCAAAAATACAACATTGGGTGCTGGATTACTGATTGGAATCACATTGAATCTATAGATTATTGTGGGAGAATTGACATTTTAATATGACTCATACCATTTTTAACAATATTAAAAAATATCATAGGTCTTCCAAATTTATGAGCAAGACATACTCTTTATCTATTGAAGTCTTTTGTATTTATCTCACTATATTTTATAGTTTTTAGTATACAGGATTTATAAATATCCTATAAATTTTATTCCTAAGTATTTCATATTTTAATATGTTATAATTTTTAATTTTTAAATAATTTCTGATGTCTTGTGACTAGAATATAGAAATATAATTTGTTTTTTGTATTTTTCTTGTATGTGATTACTTTTATAAATTCACTAATTAGTTCTATCATTTTTATAGATTCCACCAAATTTCTTCATTGACAATTATGGCATCTTATTTGTCATGGAGGGCCTTCTGTGCCCAATTGAAAATAATGTGTATTCTATGGTTGTTGGATGGAGTGTTCTCAAAATGTGAATTAGCCAAGTTAGTTGATAGTGCATTTCAAACCATCTATGTATTTACTAATTTTCTATCTATTTGTTTTATCAATTGTTGGAAAAGTGTATTGAAGCCTCACAAGAAAATTATGTATCTGGTATTTCTCCTGGATGTTCTTTAAATTGTTACTTTATGTTTCAGTAAGTGGTCAGGCTGTACTGCTGAATATAATATAAGGTGAGTGTGACTGAGGCCAAAAGTCATGTAAATAACAAAAAGTCATGGAGAACAGAGAACACACGCATGGATCACAAGTGCTACAGAGTTTACTTATGCAAGAAAGAAAAAAGAGTACACAAGGTCCAGCCCCTTGCAATATGTTGGTCCCCATGGCAAGTGGATTCATTCTGCAGTCTATGCTGGCAATATGTCTGCACATACCTCTCTTCATGCTGCAGTAAAAGGACCCAACCCTTTGCTCAATGAGATCTAAAGTACAAAGAGCTGGGGACATGCCTGAGGCCAGTTGATATGGCTAAGCACTTACCAAAAACATTTATGTGTACCTAATGCTGAGGGAGCAGGGTGTACTGACTGTGCTCTAAGTTTTTTCATGCAACGTGATTTTTAAACTTGCCAGAACTTCTTGAACCCAGCAAAAGTTTGTTCTTGAAAACACTGAGGAGGAGTTAAGCTGCATTAAACCCTGCCATCACACTTCATATTTTAGGATGCTCTGTTATTAGGTGAATAAACATTTAAAATTTTTATGTCTTTTTTTGAAGAATGGACATCTTTGCCATTATGACTTTTTAAAATTTTTATTTACTTTTATTAGAAATTAACATTGTTTCAGAACAGCTTTATAAAAATAGTGTTAACATGGAATATATTTCTCCTTTTCTTACTTTTAAACTATGTGTGTCTTTTATTTTATTGTTTAAAGTATTACATATGTCTCCTTTTCCTCCCATTGACCTCCCCCCTGTCCACCCCCACTCCCCAGCACATGCCCTCATCTCCCTAGTGTCTGTGTCTATTGGTTATGCTTATATGCATGCATACAAGTTCTTTGGTTAACTACGTGTGTCTTTTTATTTATTTAAAGTCTTTGACTTGCAGACTGCAAATATTTGAATCTTGCTTTTTTTTTAACAATATTGCAATCTATGCCATTTTCTAGGACATTTAGACCATTTATACTTAATATGATTAGTCGTATGGTTACGTTTAAGTCTACTATCTACTGTTTGCTTTCTACTTGCTCCATATTTTCTTTATTATATTTTTTCTATTTTTCTTGGCTTATGATATGTGATTTATGGGTCCACTTATCTTTTTTTCACTTAATAGCAATAACACTTTATTTTTCTTATTTTAGTGGTTACCTTATTGTTCACGGTTTACATTTTAAACTTATAATGCTCTGTCTTCAAGTAACACTATATGAATTTGTGTGGAATGCAACATTACAATAACATGCTTCAATTTCTATTCTATTTGTCCTCATGTTATTTTTGTCACACATTTAATTTTACATATGTCAGAAACACTCCCAACATGATATTACTTATTTAAAGAATCAATTACGTTAATTATTTAAAATCTCATAGATTTACTCATGTAGTAATGATTTCCAGGGTTCTTCATTCCTTTATATAAGTTTTCATTTTACCAGATATCACAATATTTTCTGCCTGAAGGACTTCTTTTAACATTTCTTATAGTGTACCTTCACAGGCATTGAAGCCTTTCATCACTTGTATGCTTGAAAATGGCTGTATTCTCACTTTTTATATAATGTCTTTTTTTTTTCTCTTAGCACTTTAAAGTTTGAGCTTCACTGTCTTCTTACTGGCGTAGCATCTGATGAGGAATTTGCTCTCATTTTTCTTTGTGTCTATGTGTGTAACATCCCCTCCCACCTCAGGCTGCCTGTAAGATTTTTCTCTTTATCACTGGTTTGGAGCAATTTGATTATGATGTGCTTTGGTATAGAGTTTCTCATGTCTCTTGCACTTGATATTCACTGTGATTTTTGAATTTGTTGATTTATAGTTTGCATCCAATTAAAAAAAACATTAGCTATTATAGTTTGTATATTTTCTTCTTTCATTTCTCTCTTACCTTTAAGGATGCAAATTACATTTATACCAAGCCACCTGGCATTGTCCCACACATCACTGATTCTCTTCATTTTTTATTATTCTCTTTTCTCCATGTGCTTAAGTTTTTATTACTCTCTCTTGGAGTTTACTTATCTTTTATTCTGCAATATTAAATCTGATATTTATTCTACTCAGGGTATCTTTGTCTCACATAATGTAGTTTGGTTCTTCAGAAGCTTGATTTAGGTTCTTTTTATAGCTTCATTAAATAGACCTATAGTAATGTTTTAAATTTATCATTGTGAAGATAGTACAATGAATTTCCATATGCCCACATAAGTTTTCCATTTTATTATGTTATATTATTATAGTGCAGTTTTTGCAATTAATGAACAAATAGTGATATATGATTATTAACTCGAATCCATGCTTTATTCAGATTTCTTTGGTTTTACCTAATCTCCATGTTTTTCTCTTTCAGGATTTCATTCAGGATCCCATGTTGTATTTAATCATCAAGTTATCATGTCTTCATAGGTCCCTCTTGACTCTGACAGTTTGTCAGACATTCCTGTTTTTTATGTTCTTGACAGTTTTGAGAAATACAGGTCAAGTATTTTGTATAATGTACCTCAAATAGAATTTAACTGATTTTTCTTCACTTGAGTCATAGGAGAAAAACCACAAAAGTAAAGTGTCAGTATCATCACATCATACCAAGGGTGTGTACTATTAATATGACTTATAACTGTTGACATTAATAATGACCATCTCATGGATTTAGTTCTTGTCAGCTTTATCCACTGTAAAGTTATTATCACAGCCCATACTTAAGAGTCAGGTTAGAGTAAATATATAAATTATTTGGAAGTCTCTTTCAATTATTTATATACTTACTAGAGGCCTGGTGCACAGATTCATTCACGGGTGGGGTCCCTTTGCTTGGCCTGCAAGGATCGGGCCAAAACCAGCTCTTTGACATCTCCCAAAGGGTCCTGGATTGTGAGAGGGCGGTTCTCAAGTGACACACCCCAGAATTGGGCTCCCTCCTCTCTGGTTCTGGGGGTGTCACCCGAGAACCACAGCTGCCAAATCACCACAGCTCGGCAGCTCCTGCATTGAGCATCTGCCCCCTAGTGGTCATGGCACATCATAGCTACAGGTCG